>NC_052479.1:5923867-5972425 GCF_009730915.1 Dioscorea cayenensis subsp. rotundata
TGAAGAGTTGTGAAAGGTTTTTGACTCAAAAAAACCCAAAAAAATCAGGTGCCAAACATGAAGATCGACCATGGAAAACCAAGACATCTGAAAGTCAAGGGAGAGCGATCAGCTCCCAAAATATAATAAAAAAATAAAAAGTCGGTGGCTTACCAAAGTTGAGGGGCACAATGAGGCGACACGGTGAACTCGGTCAAAATTCGGTGAGAAAACCACAAAATGTTGGTTATAAATAGATGAAGAAGGGATGGAAGGCTGGGGGTCACGACGAACAATTGGAATTTGAAATGTAAGGGTTGAGGGCTGAAAGAGTCACGGCCAGGACACGCCCGAGACATGATCATGTAAAGACAACCGGGAGGAAAAATTTCATGCCCTAGAGTGTGTCCCTCACCTTGAAAATGTTGGGACAATTTCCTTAGATGCTCTAAAGGGAGGACACGATCGTGTGAGGGAGCGAGGCTAGCCATGCGACCACGCACGACATGATCGTGTCGGCCCTTATCCTCCACTGAGTTTTTAGAAAATGCGAGGCCGGTGAAAATCAGTGGCACACGCATGACCGTGCTGAGCAAGTGCGCCGCCATAATAACTCAAGGAAAAGTGTTTCCTTCCTCCAAGATAAACAATTTAGCCACATGAGATGAAAAATAACACCACCAAAACATTCAATTCACTAAAAGACAACTCGAGACACACCAATTAAAATGAACCATAGCACACAAAGAACAACTAAGACACAAAGATGAAAAACCAAAACCAAAAGGACACCTACAAAAGGAAACAAAACAACTTGGGTTTGCCTCCCAAAAAGTGCTTGTTTTACATCATTAACTTAGCGTACTTGTTCGATCCTATAAAAGTTCATGGAATTGTGACCTCTCATTGCCACCTGAAAAACAACCACAAGAATATGGTAACAATGAATTAATCAAATTGTTCACACCGTAGGTCCATGATGGTGAATGATTAGATGCTCTAGGACAAAGAAAGTGATATGGGTGGCTTTTTTTCTTCTTGGTGGTCACCTTTTTCCACCAGAGTTGCTCGGGGAGACTTTCTTCTTTGGCGACTTAGGGGAAATAGGTTTCTCAACCATCACTGCTTATTGTCATTGGGATTACTCTATGACCTCCTTCATGTTTTCATGCTCTTGAAGGTTGTGCCCCATGACTCGGATTACTCATCCTTCATGAAAGTGTCCTCCACAAAATTAGAAATTAAGCAGATCAATAACATCAGTACAATAACAAGTATCATCAAAATCCATTATATGCCACATAGAATCTCAAAGCTTAAATATGATTTCTTCCTCACCCACTAGAAGTGCCAACCGACCATCTTTTTACATCAATGAGAGCTTTTTGAAGTTGCTAAAAAAATGGTCTCCCGAGATCGATGGCACCTCTACTTTGTCATCAACATCCATAATAACGAAATCCACTGGGAATGTGAATTTGTCCACCTTCACTAGAATGTCTTCAATTATTCCTCGCGATTGTCTGATGGACCTATCTACGATTCTGGGAGTAATGGCGAGTGGGTTTTTTGCTCCCCAAGCCCAAGCCTTAGAAATATCTTGTAGGGCATGAGGGTTGATGCTAGCTCCAAGGTTGACAGCGACTTTCTCATCCACTAAACCTCCAATGGTACAAGGAATGATGAACCCATTTGTGATCCTTCTTTCTCTTGGGGAGTTCGTTAGTGATCAAGGCTGAACATTCTTCACTAATTATCATTGAAGACACTTCTTCTAACTTTCTCATGTTCATGTACAGTTCCTTTAAGAACTTGGCATATATTGCCATTTGATCAAGAGCCTCTACGACTGGGACACTAATGTGCTAGGTCTTGAATATGTACAAGAATTTCTTATACTACTCTTCTTGTTTATGTTTCTTCAATTTTGCATGGTAAGGAAGCTTAGGTTATTATTTTGGTAGCTCAGTTTTCCCCTTACCCCCTCTTTCTTCCAACTCTCCCACATGTTTATTTAAATTAATTTCAACCAAAGGTACAACATTTTTTTACCTTAGGCTCCTTTACTGATGGGATTAGGGAAGTTCCTTTCCACTTCTCAAGATGACACCCTTCTAAGATTCTTTAGGGTTGACTTCAATGTGGCTCGGGAGGGAGCTCAAAAGCTTTTCTTCGATCAACTTAGACATTTTGGGCCATTTGGTGCTCGAGGTTCCTCACAGTTCCATTCATATTCCTCATCATCTCTTCATGTCCTAAGAGATGTGTCTCGGTGCTCTTGATGAATCAGGTTAACAACCTGACAAGCTCATTGGATGGCTCTATACATGAAGAAAATGATGCTTATTGAGCTTGGAGTGGAGGTTTATACTATTATTGTGCTCCATGTCCTTGCGATTGTTGGCTCCATAATAAGTTTGGGTGATTTCTTCACCATGGGTTATAGGAGTTGCTGTATGGATTTTTTGGAATTGATGATTATGCCTCACAAAGTCCACTTACTCGAAACTATCGAGTATCCTCTTGATTGAGAACAACCCGAGGGGTCACTAGTAGGCCACCAACAATCACTAGGAGTTCCCAACACGGGAGTCGAATGTATGGCATCTAATCTCTTAGTAATTGCTTCAACTTGTGCAGCAAAAGTGGTGATGGCATCAACTTGATAAATCCCGACTTCCTTTGTAGGTTTGTTCCTCTCATAACTCCATTGGTACACATTGTTTACCATTTCCTCGATCAAATTATAGGTTGCACTTGGTTGCTTGTTACATAGCGATCCAGCAGAGACATCATCAAGCATCTACTTAGTTGCATTATTCAACCTATTGTAGAAAATTTGGATCTACATCCACTTGACTATTCCATGCCGTGGGCATTTCCTCAACATCTTCTTGTACCTCTCGTAAGTGTCGTAGAAGATTTTTGACACCATTTGTAAGAAGGATAAAAATGTTGCTTCTTAATGTAGTGATCTGAATGGGAGGAAAATGTCTTGCAATGAAAATTTTGGAGACATGCTTCCAAGTTGTAAGTAATCCCAGTGACAAGGAACTTAGCCACTGCTTGGCCCTTCCTCGTAATGAAAATGTGAAAATTCTGAGATGAACAACATCCTCTGACGCATTAATTGCCTTAAAAGTGTCACAAATCTCTAAGAAATTTCTCAAGTGTTCATACGGGTCTTCATCCTAAACCCCATCAAGCGGCACGACTATTGCACCATCTGGATAAAGTTTGGCTTCGACTCAAACTTGTTTCATGACGAGGAGGGACGAACAATACTTGACCTTACTCACACCAAGTTTGGTTGGGCAAAATCAGAAATACTCGACTATTGTAGGGTTCCGGCCATTTCTTCCTCTTGACCAACCTCCAGAATGATCTCCACTAATCCTGTTTTACTTAAACTACTATGTCTAATTCTACTTTGGAAATTTCTCTCAACTTCTGGATCTAGATTAGCCAATGAAGATGAGGGTGCTTCCATAGAGTCATACAAAGTGCGCCTATGCACCAAAGATAGACCAATATAAGTTCAAGTGGGTAAAAATAAATCAAATGAAAACAAAACGAGTGAAAATGACTATGAACAAAGGAGAAAAGGAGAAAGACAAATATTCACAAGAAGAGATTACTATAAACAAACAAGATCACCAGATTTCAAAATTTCCTAAAATTTTTCAATCCTTGGCAATGGCGCCAAAAACTTGATGCACTCTCCACAAGTTTACGGGTCGTAAGCAAGTAGTAAATTGGTACCCTGTGAGGGGTAGGCTTGTTAAACCACAAGGATTGAAACTCAAAGTACTAAGTTTTTCCTCGATCTGTAGTGAATGAAAGATTGAGTTGCTTATAAACAAGAATAAGGCAAAAATTGAAAAGAATGATGGGAAGAACGGGTAGACCAGGGTTGAGTATTCGACAACAACAGAGCAATGGCCCGATGTGATTCCTATAATTCATAGCATGCTGAATTGTCTCTAGTACTTACCAGGTACATCCAGACAATGCCCTTGCATGTGACCTCAAGTGCACAGGTTTGTCAAGTAATAAATTCCCAGGTGAATGGGGTATCATATCCACAGAGAGTAGGGAATAAAAATACTTAAGTTGCTACATAACCAAGTGAAGATGAACAATGATTGTGTTGATAAAGTGTGATGTAAACAATAATAAAAGAATAAGAAAGAGAAGCACAAATAAGTGAGAGGAAAGACAATCGATATAAAGTGGGGTACTCGAATACTATTCTACCTAGGATAATCATTTCAAGTGCAAAACCAATTATTATGCTTCCTAACTAATGCATAAATGAGTCGTGGAGATCCTACAATACATAGTCCTAAATCTAAGGTCAACCGTGACTAACTGACAAGATCTCCTTGCGTATATCCCGCAAGTGCACGGGTTTGTCAAAGTAATAATCCCGGATGAGCGGTTATCGAATCCATAGAGAATAGGGAATAAAAACACTTAATCTGCTTCTTAGCTATGTGAAAGATCAGTAGTGATAAGTGTGACAATGATTCAATTCTCAAAAGTAAAAAACAAGTAAGAGAGTACGAGTAAAGAGGGAGGTAAGGCAATCGATAAAGATGGGGTACTCGGATAATGCTCCTCCTAGGACAATCGTTTCAAGTGCAAGAACCCTCTATTATGCTTCCTAATCAATGCAATGGTGAGCCATGGAAATCCTTAAATACATAGCCCCAAATCTAAGGTCAACTATGCCTAACTCTATACATGTCCCGGAGGAGAGAATAAATAACCTCTCAACCTCGCACTCGAATAGAGTTGCAATGAGCTCTAGGGATTCCAAGTGATAAATCTCTTCCTAATTATAGACCTAACCCTTTGGTCCAGGTGGAAGGTCCTTAACTACAATTAAGCCCTAGATACTAAGATTATCTCAACGCTTCACTCCGTTGCCTTACCTTCTCCTTTATTCATGCCTTCTTACTTGTGTTTTTACTTTCGAGAATTGAATCATTGTCACACTTATCATCATTGATCTTTCACATAGCTAAGAATCGAATTAAGTATTTTTATTCCCTATTCCTATGGATTCGATACCCGCTCATCCGAGATTATTACTTGACAAACCCGTGCACTTGCGGGATATCGCATAAAGGGGACCTTGTCAAGTTTTTTGGCGCCGTTGCGGGGAATAGGCGTTTAGAGATACTTTGCACTTTGTTTTTCTTAGTTATTTCACCATACATTCTATTTCCTATCTTCTTATTCTATCATTGTTCTGATTTCTTTTTTCCTTCTTTTTTTGGGTGCAGCTCGAGGTTATGACCGAGGGAATCCCTCAACATCGATTGAAAGGAGATCACGAGCTTGAGCGTACACTTAGAAGAAAAGGGAAAGAGCCTGTACAAGAACAGTCTAATCCAGCTGATTTGGAAGTAGAAGAATCTGAAAACATGGCAGAACAGAATGAGCAACAATGAACATTATCCGATTATGCGGACCTTGATGATTGGGGACACGATTGAGTATTGTGCGCCCACGATTACGACTTCGAACTTGAGCTAAAGCCGGCATTCATCCACATGTTGCGACAATCCGCACAATTCAATGATTTGGCGATGAGGATCAAAGCGGTCACATAGAGAGCTTTCTTAAGGTGTGTGATATGCTAGAAGATAAATGGGGTGACGGATGATGCCATCAAATTGAAAAGCCTTCCCATTTTTCCCTAAAGGGGAGAGAAGCGATGGCTACACTCGTTACCTAGAGTGTCGATTACCACGTGGGAGGAGATGGTGGAAGCTTTTTCTAGCTCGTTATTTCCCTCCAGAAAAATCGATCAAAGCTTAGGAGCGAGATCTCATCCTTTGTTCGGTTGGAATTGGAGTCTCTATTCGAGACATGGGAAAGGTTCAAGGAGCTCTGAGAAAGTGCCCATAACACGGTTCCCGGAGTGGATGATAGTTCAAACCTTTTATAATGGTTTTGAACCCGAGTACAAGAGCAACTCTTGGATGCGGCGAGGAGGTACCTTAGGTAGCAAGACCCCCGATGAGGCCCGTCTGTTGATTGAAGATATGGGGTCAAATAGCTACCAATGAATGCTAGGGAGAAGAAAAAAAGGTGCCCGGTCTCCATGAGATAGATCACGGTAACTTCATTGGCGGCCCAAGTGGAAAAATTTGATTCGAAGTTAGATCTTCTAACTTCAAATAGAGTGTCGTCATGACTAATTTGCCTGGGTGTGGTGGAGGACATGCTCCCTCCGATTGCCCGATCTCTATTGGTGATGTTTCTTCGGTGGAGAATGTTGATTTTATAGGTAATGGCATGAGACCTCAAGTAAAATCATATAGCAATACCTACAATCTGGTTTGGAAGAATCATCCCAATTTCTGATGGAGTAATCAAGGTCCATAAAAGGCCATGGGGCCACCGGGTTTCCAACAACAACAACAAGCCCCTCGGTGGAAAAGCAGTGTCGGGGTTTGGAAACCCGAATGAGTGACCTAGAAAAGCACTTGACTAGGTTTATACAATTTGTAAATACAAGGTTTGAATCAGTCGAGTATACACTTCGCAACCACAGTGCCTCGTTGCATAATCTTAAAAATCAAGTGGGGCAAATTGCGAAGTCTCTCTCGAAAGGCCACATGGAAGCTTGCCAAGCAATACGAGACCAACCCTAGAGAGCATGTGAGGCGATCACTTTGAGAAGTGGTCGTGAGGTTGAAGGTACGCTTCCGAGTGAGAAGCCAAAAGAACACGCACCCGAGGTTATAGAGGTTGAAGAGGGAACAAGGAAAGAGAAAGAGGTGGTACCCCACCTTTCAAGCCAAGAATCCCTTATCCCTCTAGATTCAAAAATTACCAAGGGGATGAACAATACAAGAAGTTCCTGAGTTTGTTCAAGCAACTCCACATCAATATTCCTTTTATTGAGGCATTGGCCAAAATGCCTAAGTATGCAAAGTTCTTAAAAGACTTGTTAACTAACAAGACGATGTTGGAGGAAAGTGCTTCATTGATTTTAGATGCTTCATGCTCGGCGGTATTGCAAAAGAACATGCCGAACAAGAATAAAGACCCGGGAAGCTTCATCATTCCGTGTAATATTGGCAATCTAGGTGAAGAAATGGCATTGGCGGACTCAAGGGCAAGTATCAACGTCATGCCATACACCTTCTTTTAAAAGCTAGGCTTGGGCGAGCCTAGGCCTACTTGGATGAGTTTGCAACTAGCAGACCGAACTGTGTGACATCCGAGAGGCATCATTGAAGATGTGCTTGTCAACGTGGACAAGTACATTTTTCCGGTTGACTTTGTAGTGCTAGATGTCGATGAGGATGCGGATGTACCCTTGATACTTGGGAGATCGTTCTTGCAGACTTCCAAAGCATTGATTGACATGGACGGTGGAGAGCTCACATTGAGAGTTGGAGATGACAAGCTCACATACAGCCTTGCTGAATCCATGCGGCATTCTCTTGACTACGATGATACTTTATACTTTCTAGATACTACTGATGAGATTATATATGAATACATGCAGGAAATGTTCAATCCGGATATGTATGAAGGTTTGTTCGACCAAGAGGAGGGCAATGAAGAAGTAATGATGCTTGGATCGACGAAAGAAGTACCATCCACCCCGGGGATCTTGAAGAAGGTGCTCACGAAAATGAAGAGGGATAGGAGATGCCACGGAAACACTCAAGGTTGTTGGAGACGTCCGTGAACCAAAGAAGTTGGATGAACCATTGCTAGGCGGTCCCAAGCCCGATAATACGACCCTCTACCCTCAAGAGACTACGCACATCATGCTTTCAAGCCATGGGTAAGAGGGCAACCTTCATCTATGAACCCCGTGAGGTAAGACAAAGGTACGTCAAGCTAAGTGACGTTAAACAAGAGCTTCTTGGGAGGCAACCCAAGTGTTTACTGTTTTCTTATTTTTAGTTAGGTTGTTTGCATGAATAAATTGTTAAGTGTTGGTGTCTTGATTTTTTTATGATGCTTGTGCTGCGATTTTTATTGTGGGTTTTTATAGTCATTGTGTGTTTTCATGTGGGATTGGCGAAGTATGGTCGTTTGAGCCCTATTTTATGTTTTTTGCTGGTAAAATTTGCATAATAGAGCAGGCTCTGAGTGTGTAAACATGTTTAGAAATTTTTCTGCGAGACTGCAGATTTTTTTCTAAGTCATCCGGAGAAAACACGCAGGGCGTGTGGAAATTTTCATGCGCCCGTGGAGTTGCACTGCGAGCTCATCCAGAGAAGGCACAGGGGCGTGCGGCTGCCCCTGTGAATGACCATGTGATTGTCACACACCCGTGGGTAATTTCCGGACGGGGGTGTGAATTCCTGCAGAGTTGGGCGGATTATCCTGAGAGCACACAGGGGCGTGTTCTCGCCCTTGTGGGTGACCTTGTGAACCACGCACGGGCGTGGGTAATTTCCACACGCCCGTGTGAATCTCTGCAGAGGAGTTTTCCCCATTCTGAGAAGACACTGGGGCGTGTGGCTGCCCCTGTGAGTTGAGCATGTGAATGTCCACATGCGTGCGGAATTTCCACAGGGGCGTGTAGAACACTTGGTATTCTTCTCGGATGTTCAGAGAAGCCACAGGGGCGTGCGCCTGCCCCTGTGGGTCGGGTGCACAGGCGTGGGTATTTTCTGCACACCCGTGTGAGATCGTTCAGAGTCAGTGAGAGTTTTTCCCAAGAGCGCCGTGCACCTGCCCCTGTGAAGCTCTCCTGTGGGGCACACGGGCGTGGGTAATTTCCACAAGCCCGTGTGGATGCACAGAACGCCAAGAGTTGCGAGTTCTTTTTAAAGAAGAATAGTTTCTCTCCCTCTTCACGACCTCTATTCATCTGAAAACACTCTGACATCATTCTCCGATTGCATAGAGCCAATTTGGTAGGATTTTTGCGAGGTTTTCCGGCCGGTTCTCCATTTTCTCATCCCATCTCGTCGGTAAGCCCTATTTATCATTTTCTTTGCCAATTCATGGTTTCCATCGATTAATCTTGTTAATAATGCTTCGTTTCTTCAATTAGAAAGATGATTTATGTTTAGAATGAAGCTAGAAGTATTTTTACGTTGTATTTTTGGATTTTTGAAACGCGGCCATGCGGTTTTCACGCCCCGTGGTTTCACATGGGCGTGCGGAAATTCCACACGACCGTGTGGATTTCTGCAGTATTATTTTCTCAACTTGTTTGATCGATTTCGTTTCAAATTTTGTAGATTATGGCACCTCGATCGAAGAAGCAAGCTGATAAGAGGCCACGTGAGTCATCCCCCGAGCCTGAGGGCATGAGGTTTGTGATTCTAGAGCATCAGGTTCGCTATGAGTGCTTGTCAAAACTCCGGTTCGGGCAGACTCGATTCCTCGACACGACTATACTGCGAGCTCTACAGCAGGGAGATGAGCTCGCTGATGAGGTAGAGGATCTTGTTTCAGCAAGTGGTTGGCGGCAGTTATTGACGATTAGAGAGCCAGCCATCCGAGATTTTGCACTGGAGGTGCTATCATCATTCGAGTTTGACAGATCGTACGCGAGCTTTGGCAGTTTGAACTCCATTCGGTTCAGAGTATTTGGACACCACCATAGCTTGAGCATTACTCAGTTTTCAGTACTAGTTGGCTTGTATGAGGAGGCATTCACAGATACGGAGGAGTACGCTCAGTTACCGACTAATTATCCTGGAACCTTGACCCCGCAGAGAGCTTACAGAGTGCTATGTGGTCAGGGTTAGTACGAGCCGGGGGTGTCCAAGGCCACGTGCCTTTCTCGACCTGCATAAGTACCCCATCTTTATCGATTGCCTTACCTTCTCCTTTATTCGTGCCTTCTTACTTGTGTTTTTACTTTGGAGAATTGAATCATTGTCACACTTATCATCATTGATCTTTCACATAGCTAAGAATCGAATTAAGTATTTTTATTCTCTATTCCCTGTCGATTCGATACCCGCTCATCCGGGATTATTACTTCGACAAACTTGTGTTCTTGCGGGATATACGCAAGGGGACCTTGTCAAGCACTACAAAGTCAATCGAAAAAATGTGCTTGTCCACCTTGACAAGCACGTCTTCAATGATGCCTCTCAGATGTCACACTATTTGGTCCGCTAGTTGCAAAGTCATCCGAGTAGGCCTAAGCTCGCCCAAGCCTAGCTTTTGAAAGAAGGTGTATAATGTCATTTCCTTACCTAGATTGCCATTATTTCACGGAATGATGAAGCTTCCCGGGTCTTTCTTCTTGTTCGGCATGTTCTTTTGCAATACTGTCGAGAATGAAGCGTCTAAAATCACTGAAGCACTTTCCTCCAACTCCCTCTTGTTAGTCAACAAGTCTTTCAAGAACTTCGCATACTTAGGCATTTGGGCCAATGCCTCAACAAAAGGAATATTGATGTGGAGTTGCTTGAACAAACTCAGGAACTTCTTGTACTGTTCAACCCCTTGGTCATTTTTCAATCTAGAGGGATATGGGATTCTTGGCTTGAAAGGTGGGGGTGCCATCTTTTTCTCCTTGCTTGTTCCCTCTTCCACCTCTATAACCTCGGGTGCGTGTTCTTTTGGCTTCTCACTCGAAAGCCTACCTTCAACCTCACGACCACTTCTCAAAGTGATCCCCTTCATGTGCACTCTAGGGTTGGTTTTTGTATTGCTCGGCAAGCTTCCATGTGGCCTTTCAGAGAGAGACTTCGCAATTTGCCCACCTGATTTTCAAGGTTATGCAAAGAGGCGGTGTGATTGCGAATTGTAGCCTCGATTGATTCAAACCTTGTATTTGCAGATTGCACAAATCGAGTCAAGTGCTTCTCTAAGTCAGTCATTCGGGTTTCCAGACCTGAGACTCTGTTTTCCACCTGAGTGCTTGTTGTTGTTGTTGTTGGAAACTCGGTGGCCCCATGGCCTTTTGTGGACCCTGATTACTCCATGATAAATTGGGATGATTCTTCCAACCAAAATTGTAGGTATTGCTATATGGGTTTCCTTGAGGTCTCATGCCATTACCTACAAAATCAACGTTCTCCACCGAAGAAACATCACCGATAGAGATCGGGCAATCGGAGGGAGCATGTCCTCCACAACACCCGGTGCAATTAGTCACGACCGCCACTCTATTTGAAGTTAGAAGATCTAACTTCTTACTCAAATTTTCCACTTGAGCCATCAATGAAGTTACTGCATCTATTTCATGGAGACCGGCCACCTTTTTCTTCTCCCTAGCATTCCATTGGTAGATGTTCGGCCCCATTTCCTCAATTAATTGATGGGCCTCATCTGGGGTCTTGCTACCTAAGGTACCTCCTGCTGCCGCATCCAAGAGTTGCCTTATACTCGGATTCAAACCGTTGTAAAAGGTCTGACCAATCATCCACTCCGGAAATCCGTGTTGCGGGCACATTCTCAAGAGTTCCTTAAACCTTTCCCATGTCTCAAATAGAGACTCCAATTCCAACTGAACAAAGGATGAAATCTCATTCCTAAGCTTTGCAGATTTTTCGGGAGGGAAATAACGGGCAAGGAAAGCTTCTACCATTTACTCCCATGTGGTAATCGATGCTCTAGGTAATGAGTGTAGCCACTGCTTCGCTCTCCCCTTTGGGAAAAATGGGAAGGCTCTCAACTTGATTGCATCATCCTTCACTCCATTTATCTTCAGCATATCACACACCTCGAGAAAACTCTCTATATGACTGGTTGGATCCTCATCGGCCAAACTGTTGAACTGTACGGATTGTTGTAACATGTTGATGAATGCCGGCTTCATCTCAAAGTTCTGAGCTGTGATCGGGGGACGCACAATGCTCGATTGTGTCCCCAACACTGAAGTTCTAGCATAATCAGATAATGTCCGCTGTTGCTCATTCTGTTCTGCCATGTTTTCAGATCCTTCTACTTCAAAATCAGCGAAATTAGACTATTCTTGCACAGGCTCTTCCCCTTTTTTTTTAAGTGTACATTCAAGCTCAGGATCTCCTTCAATTAATATTGAGGGATTCCCTCGGGTCATAACTTGGAGCTGTCCCCAAAAACAAAGAAAAAGAAATCAGAATGATGATAGAATAAGAAGATATGAAATGGAATGTATGGTGAAATAGCTAAGAAAACAAAGTGCAAAGTATCTCTAAACGCCTATTCCTCGGCAACGGCGCCAAAAACTTGACAAGGTCCCCTTGCGTATATCCCGCAAGTACACGTGTTTGTCGAAGTAATAATCCCGGATGAGCAGGTATCGAATCCACAGGGAATAGGGAATAAAAACACTTAATCCGCTTCTGAGCTATATGAAAGGTCACTAGTGATAAGTGTGACAATGATTAAATTCTCAAAAGTAAAAACAACAAGTAAGAGAGTACGAGTAAAGGGTGAGGTAATGCAATCGATAAAGATGGGGTACTCAGATAATGCTCCGCCTAGGACAATCGTTTCAAGTACAAGAATCCTCTATTATGCTTCCTAATCAACACAATGGTGAGTCATGGAAATCCTTAAATACATAGCCCCAAATCTATGGTCAACTATGCTTAACTCTATATATGTCCCGGAGGAGAGATTAGATAACCTCCCAACCTCGCAATCGCATAGAGTTGCAATGAGCTCTAGGGATTCCAAGTGATAAATCTCTTCCTAATTATAGACCTAACCCTTTGGTCCAGGTGGAAGGTCCCTAATCACAATTTAGCCCTAGATACTAAGATCACCTCAAAGCTTCACTCCGTTGCACGCGCAACTAAGCCCCAGTGGAGGGTTATCTCTTAGACCATTCACTCTATTATGGTCACAAAGAACTCGAGGAACGGGGGTAGAATCTATCACATTGGAGGGGAAAGGGGACTGTCCTGTACCTCTCGACTCACCCTCTAAACCCTTTCCAACCTAGCTTTGTCTAACCTCATGGTGTGTCACTCACTCATAAGGTTACCAACAAGAACTCTCAACCCTAGTGTCACTCTAGGGGAAATGTTCATACAATCAAGCATTCAAGGTTGGAACTCACAATAAACATCAATTAATTGAAAGCATAATAAAAAGATTCAATGAAACAAATACATCCTAGGGTTCACAAATACCCAAGTACCCACTAGGGGTTTAGCTCTCCATGGAGCTAAGTACAATCAAAGAAATAGAATGTAAAAGCAATGAATCCATAGAGAAATCCCCTCGATAGTCGTGTCGATGGTCTTGTGGAAAGTCCTCTACTCGTCGTCCAAAGATTCCCTCTTCCGGTATAGGATACGCCTCGACGGAAGCTCCCCTACCAACCTTCTTCCTAAGGAATGACGATGTCGGAGCCATAGAACCTCTCCAAAACCTTAGCCAATACCTCTCAAAACGCTAGCCGAAACCCTCTCTCAAGTTGGGGAAAAAATGGAGAAAAGAATGCTGAAATCGGGGTTGAATCGGCTTTAAATAGGGCTGGAATCGGGCGACCACACGGGCCTGTGGGTTTGTCACACGCCATGTGGAATTTCCACACGGGTGTGTATAATTTTCACACGCCCGTGCGGATTCCTTGAATTCTTGTTTTCTCGGCCGGCTGTGAATAGTGCTACTACAGTACTTTCGCTGCATTGTTCTGCTACAGTACCTGTCCTAAAAATACTTCCCGAGTCCATACTTTCATTGAGGTGACACAAATGGGCACAAGTTCACATCGTGGATTGCTTTGCTTCTTTAATGACGGACAAGTTGGTGGAGATCTTTTTCTATGTGCATAAGTCAGAATACTTGAGTGTGACTGCCCTTGTGCCCCTCCAAATAGTTGTGCTAACTCAAATACGAGGACGTTGGCACACACTCTAGCATCTCGCACCCGACCTATGTCTTCCCGTTTGAACCTTATCAAGATTTCCTCCAAAATCGGTGCATTAAGATCCACATTGGCTTTTTTCCTTCGTACTGGGCCTCACAACCCTATCTGCACGAAAGTAACATAAAAACACACATATTAATGTAGAAACCCGGGAAAAGTAATGCTCAACATAAGGAAAGAATGCTTCGCATTCATATCACACAAGCACTTATCAACAATAATTGTAACTAAGGTGAACCGCCATTGTCTATGTGAGCAGGTATATCAATCAAGAACAATACAAAGGATGTGTGCACTACGAAACTCCCCCTCCCCCACACTTAAGTTGTATATTGTCCTCAATGTACATATGCAAGCTCACTCAAATTATATATTAATGAATAATATATGTGGGCGAAGCAATCAAAACAATACTCCCCTAACTCCTAGTGTCATGTTTGATGGAGCTAAGTCCTTGGGAGTAATATTCTGACGGGTTGTGGTGCTCATACGGCCAAGTGCCAAAGCAATTTGGCCATGCCCATGACTAACTCTCAATTCCCAAGATGACAAGACCATATGCACGCATACACGAGGGGGTTCAGTGAAGCTCAAGAAAAACAAAAATCACTCGAGTATATAAAAGATAAAGCAATGAATACAACTCGAACTGCAAAATGAAAATAAACTCAGAAGGAGAATCCTTTCTGAGTGAACAAGTCTAAAATAAAATGCAAAATAAAGAAAATGCAGAAAAATAAAGTCAAATGTTGGTGTCACTCTCTGTCGGCTCCTCTGCTGCTGTTGGTGGTGGAGAAGCACATGGTGAATCCTGTGGTGCTAGAACAGGTGATGGGGTTGCTGGAGGTGTCGAGGGAGCCATGAACTCTGTGTAATGAGTAACCTGCGTAACCCTAATCTCGGCAATTTCTGCTCGAGCCTCAACCATCTCTGCTTGTATCACTCCCACCGCATTCTTGAGCCTCTCAAAGCGATCATGGGCTCGAGATGGTGAAAACATACGCACGGGGGGTGCATCCTCTTCCGCCGGAGATGCCTCGGTCTCCATCGGTGCTGGGTGAGGCTCGGGGGCAGGCTGGGAAGCCTCAGCATGATCACCCTCATCCTCAGCTATCTCTGGAGCTGGTAGCACCAAAGTATAAACCCCTATCCAAAGTCAACGGACCATGCCCATTAATCTCAGTGTCTCTAAACTTAGGGGAGTAGGTATACACGTCTTCTCAGCCCCACGAATTGAATCCAAGAGACCCATGCCCAGCACTAATCTTGTAATGTAGGGGCCTGAGAAGATCACTCCCAGTCTAGCATAATACCCCTGATGTCTGATGTACTCTGCCATGATGTGTCCTAAGTGAATCGGTACGCGCTGCACCATCGAGTACAAGTATAGAAGCTCCTGCCGGCTCAGAACAGTAGTGCTATCAACACGGCCATTCACCGACCTACTCATGATGGCATGTAAATATCTGTATGCAGGTCGGGAAAGGCACGTGGCCTTGGATACCCCGGCTCGTACAGACCTTGACCACATAGTACTCTGTAAGCTCTCTACGGGGTCAAGGCTCCAGGGTAATCAGTCGGTAACTAAGTGTACTCCTCAGTGTCTGTGAATGCCTCCTCATATAAGCCAAGCAGAACTGAAAACTGAGTGATGCTCAAGCTATGGTGGTATCCAAGTGCTCTAAACTGAATGGTGTCCAAACTGTCGAAGCTCGCGTAAGATCTATCAAACTCGAATGATGATAGCACCTCCAGTGCAAATTCTCGGACGGTTGGCTCTCTAATCGTCAATAACTACCTCCAACCACTTGCTGAAATGAGATCCTCGACCTCGTCAGCGAGCTCATCTCCCTGTTATAGATTTCTCAGTATACTCGTGTCCAGGAATTGAGTCTGTCCGAACCGGAGTCTCGACAGGCGTTCATAGCGAACCTAATGCTCTAGAATCGCGAAACTCATGTCCTCAGGCTCAGGGGATGACTCACGCGGCCTCTTATCAGCTTCCTTCTTCGAACAAGGTGCCATAATCTGCAAAATTTGAAGCGAAATCGATCAAACAAGTTGATAAACTAACTCTGCAGAAATCCACAAGGTCATGTGGAATTTTCGCACGCCCGTGGGCGTGAAAACCGCACGGCCGCGCCTTAAAACTCCAAAAATACACAGTGAAATTACCTCTTCTTCATTCTAAAACACAAATAATCTTTCTAATTGGATAAATGAAGCATTTTTCTCTAAATTCATCGATGGAAACCATGAATTTGCGAAGAAAATATTAAATAGGGCTTACCGACAATATGGGAAGAGAAAATCAAGAACCGGCCGGAAAACCTGGCAAAAATCCCACCAAATTGCCGCTATGAAGTCGGGAAATGATGTAAGAGTGTTTTCAGGTGACTGGAAGACGTGAAGAACGAGAGAAACTATTCTTCTTTAAAAAGAAATCGCACCCCTTGGCATTCTGTGCATCCACACAGGCTTGCGGAAATTACCAACGGCCATGTGCCTCATTACGAGAGAGCCACAGGGGCGTACACACGCCCCTGTGCGCTCTCTGGAAACACCTCATTGTCTCTGAACACTCTCCCACCAGCGTGCGGAAAATACCCACGCCCGTGCGCCCTTCCCACAGGGGCAACCGCACGCCCCTGTGGTTTCTCTGTACATCCGTGAAAAATCCCTAAGTGTTACACACGCCCGTGCGGAAATTCCCCACGCGCGTGGACATTCACATGCCCAACTCACAAGGGCACCCACACGCCCCTGTGTCTTCTCAGGATAAAAAGGGCTCCTCTGCAGAGTTTCACACGGCCATGTGGAAATTACCCACGCTCATGTACGTTTCACAAGGTCGCCCACAGGGGTGAGTTCACACCCCTGTGTGCTCTCGGGATAATCGGTCAAACTCTGCAGGAATTCACACACCCTTGCGTAAATTACCGATGGGCGTGCGATATTCGCTTGGTCGTTCATAGGGTCAGCCTTAGAAAAATCTGTAGGCTCTGCAGAAAGTTTCTGAACTTGTTTACACACTTAGAGCCTGCCCTAGTATGCGAGGTTTACCAGTGAGAAACATGGAATAAAGGTCAAATGACATAACTTCACCAATTCCACATGAAAACACACGATGAATATTCAAAGTTAACAAGAAAATCTCAGCATAAGCATCTAAAAATCAAGACACCAACACTTAATAATTTATTCATGCAAACAAACTAAACTAGAAGATAAGAAAACAGTAAACACTTGGGTTGCCTCCCAAGAAGCGTTTGTTTAACATCACTAAGCTTGACGTACCTTGTCTTACCTCACGGGGGTTCATGAATGAAAGTTGCCCTCTTACCCATGGCTTGAAAAGCATGATGTGCAAAGTCTCTTGACGGGAGAAGGTGAATTATCGGGCTTCGGACCACCTAACAATGATTCGTCCAACTTCTTTGTTTCACATCTGTCTCCAACAGACTTGGAATGTTTCCAGTGGCGTCTCCTAGCACTCTTCATTTTCCGGAGCACCTTCTTTAAGATCCCTGCGGTAGATGGTACTTCTTCCGTCGATCCAAGAATCATTACTTCTTCATAATCCTCATCTTGGCTGAACAAACCATTGTATGGCTCCGGATTGAACATTTCCTGCATGTATTCATCAACAATCTCATCAGTAGTGTCTAGAAAATATAAAGTATCATCAAAATCAAGAGAATGCCCCATGGCTTCAGCAAGGTGGTATGTGAGCTTGTCATCTCCAACCGTCAAAGTTAGCTCTCCGCCGTCCATGTCAATCAATGCCTTGGAAGTCCGCAAGAACGGTCTCCAAAGTATCAAAGGTACATCCACATCCTCATCGACGTCTAGCACTACAAAGTCAACCGGAAAATGTACTTGTCCACCTTGACAAGCACGTCTTCAATGATGCCTCTCGGATGTCATACTGTTCGGTCCGCTAGTTGCAAAGTCATCCGAGTAGGCCTAGGCTCACCCAAGCCTAGCTTTTGAAAGAAGGTGTTCGGCATGTTCGTTTGCAATACCGCCGAGCATGAAGCATCTAAAATCACTGAAGCACTTTCCTCCAATTTCCTCTTGTTAGTCAACAAGTCTTTCAAGAACTTCGTAAACTTAGGCATTTGGGTCAATTCCTCAACAAAAGGAATATTGATGTGGAGTTGCTTGAACAAACTCAGGAACTTCTTGTACTGTTCATCTCCTTGGTCATTTTTCATTCTAGAGGGATAAGGGATTCTTGGCTTGAAAGGTGGGGGTGCCACATCTTTCTCTTTGCTTGTTCCCTCTTCCACCTCTATAACATCGGGTGCATGTTCTTTTGGCTTCTCACTCGGAAGCCTACCTTCAACCTCACGACCACTTCTCAAAGTGATCGCCTTCACGTGCTCTCTAGGGTTGGTTTCTATATTGTTCGACAAGCTTCCATGTGGCCTTTCAAAGAGAGACTTTGCAATTTGCTCCACTTGATTTTCAAGGTTATGCAAAGAGGCGGTGTGGTAGCGAAGTGTAGCCTCGACTGATTCAAACCTTCCATTTACAGATTGCACAAATCTAGTCAAGTGCTTCTCTAAGTCATTCATTCGGGTAACCAGACCTGAGACTCTGTTTTCCACCTGAGGGCTTGTTGTTGTTGTTGGAAACCCAGTGGCCCCATGGCCTTTTATGGACCATGATTACTACATGAGAAATTGGGATGATTCTTCCAACTAGAATTGTAGGTATTGCTATATGGGTTTTCTTGAGGTCTCATGCCATTACCTAAAAAATCAACGTTCTCCACCGAAGAAACATCACCGATAGAGATCGGGCAATCGGAGGGAGCATGTCCTCCACCACACCTGGGGCAATTAGACACGGCCGCCACTCTATTTGAAGTTAGAAGATCTAACTTCTTACTCAAATTTTCCACTTGAGTCGCCAATGAAGTTACCGCATCGATTTCATGGAGACTGGCCACCTTTTTCTTCTCCCTAGCATTCCATTGGTAGCTGTTTAGCCCCATTTCCTCAATTACTTGACGGGCCTCATCGGGGGTCTTGCTAAATAAAGTACCTCCTGCTGCCGCATCCAAGAGTTGCCTTGGACTCGAATTCAAACCGTTGTAAAAGGGCTGAACAATCATCCACTCTGGAAATCCATGTTGCCGGCATTTTCTCAGGAGTTCCTTGAACCTTTCCTATGTCTCGAATAGAGACTCCAATTCCAACTAAACAAAGAATGAGATCTCATTCCCAAGCTTTGCTAATTTTCCGGGAGGGAAATAACAGGCAAAAAAAGTTTCTACCATCTCCTCCCATGTGGTAATTGATGCTCTAGGTAATGAGTGTAGCCACTGCTTCGCTCTCCCCTTTAGTGAAAATGGGAAGTGTCTTAACTTGATGGCATCATCCATCACTTAGTTTATCTTCAGCATATCACACACCTCAAGAAAACTCTCTATATGACTGTTTGGATCCTCATCGGCCAAACCGTTGAACTGTACGGATTGTTGCAACATGTGGATGAATGCCAACTTCAGCTCAAAGTTCTGAGCTGTGATCGGGGACGCTACGATGCTCGATTGTGTCCCCAACACTCGAAGGTGCAGCATAATCGAGATAATGTCCGTTGTTGCTCATTCTGTTCTATCTTGTTTTCAAATCCTTCCACTTCCAAATCAACTAAATTAGACTGTTCTTGCACATGCTCTTTCCCTTTTCTTCTAAGTGTACGTTCAAGCTCAGGATCTTCTTCAATCAATATTGAGGGATTCCCTCGGGTCATAACCTGGAGCTGCACCCAAAAAGAAAGAAAAAGAAATCAGAGCAATAATAGAATAAGAAGATATGAAATAGAATGTATGGTGAAATAGCTACGAAAACAAAGTGCAAAGTATCTCTAAACGCCTATTCCTCGGCAACAATGCCAAAAACTTGACAAGATCCCCTTGCGTATATCCCGCAAGTGCACGGGTTTGTTGAAGTAATAATCAAGGATGAGTGGGTATCGAATCCACAGGGAATAGGGAATAAAAACACTTAATTCACTTCTTAGCTATGTGAAAGATCAGTAGTGATAAGTGTGACAATGATTCAATTCTCAAAAGTAAAAAAACAACAAGTAAGAGAGTACGAGTAAAGAGGGATGTAAGGCAATCGATAAAGATGGGGTACTCGGATAATGCTCCACCTAGGACAATCGTTTTCAAGTGCAAGAACCCTCTATTATGCTTCCTAATCAAAGCAATGGTGAGTCGTGGAAATCCTTAAATACATAGCCCGAAATCTAAGGTCAACTATTCCTAACTCTATACATGTCCCGGAGGAGAGATTAAATAACCTCTCAACCTCGGACTCGAATAGAGCTGCAATGAGCTCTAGGGATTCCAAGTGATAAATCTCTTCCTCATTATAGACCTAACCCTTTGGTCCAGGTGGAAGGTCCCTAATCACAATTAAGCCCTAGATACTAAGATCACCTCAACGCTTCACTCCGTTGCACGCGCAACTAAGCCCAAGTGGAGGGTCATTGCCACTCTTTCTTGGATTTGCCTCAGATGTGCTAGGCAAGTTTCCTTGTTGTCTCTCTGTTAGCATACCTGCCATTTGACTTAACTGAACCTCCAAATTCCTGATTTGTGCAGACTGATTTTGCAAGCTAGTGCGAGTTTCATTCATGAACTGCGTTTGAGTTGTAGCTAACTGAGCCATTGCTTCCTCCAGATTTATTTTCTTCTCTTGGGGTGGGTTGCTCTGTTCCTGCATGGTTGAGTTATTTTTCCAAGACAGGTTAGGATGATTCCGCCATCCTGGATTATACCTATTGGAGTAGGGGTTATCTTGTTGCCTATTGAAATTCCCCACATATTGAGCTTGCTCTACTGTCATCATTTGCGAAAAAGAATTACCAGCTGGACATTCAAAGCTTTGATGAGGCCCATTACACATTTCACAAGCCAGAGATGTAGTCTTTACTGCATTTGCTAGCAAATTATTATTCTGTAACTGCTTTGAGAGAGCTGCTATTTGGGTTGAAAGGTTGGTAATAGCATCTATCTCATGTACTCCAGCCACCTTCCTTGGCATGTTTCGCTCATTAGGCCATTGATAGTTGTTAGCAGCCATATCTTCTAGCAATTCATATGCCTCATCAATAGTTTTTTTCATTAAAGCTCCACCTGCAGATGCATCCACTAGTGTTCTGGTGGTGCTGTTCAGGCCTTGGTAAAAGTTTTGAATCTGCATCCACTTCTGCAACCCATGATGAGGACATTTCCTTAATAATTCCTTGTATCTTTCCCATGCCTCATATAATGTTTCGCCTTCATATTGAGCAAAATTGTTGATTTCAATCCGCATCTTTGCTGTTTTGGCTGGTGGAAAGAATTTGGCAAGGAATTTCTGAACAAGATCATCCCATGTCACAATGGAATCTGGTGGCAATGAATTCAACCAGTTTCTTGCTTTATCTCTTAGAGAGAAAGGAAATAGACGTAAGCGAACTGCTTCATCGTCCACTCCATTATACTTAAATGTATCACAAACTTCAAGAAAGTTCGCGATATGAAGATTGGGGTCTTCATTAGGTAGCCCATTGAACTGAATTGCTTGAATCATTTGAAGAGTCACCGGCTTCAGCTCAAAGTTGTTCGCCTGAATGACTGGACGCCTAATCGCAGGTTGAATGCCAGTTGATGGCATCGTATAATCACGCAAAACCATTGGTTGATTGACCACCATTGGATTATTAAATACTTGCTCATTTGCTGGTGCATTGTCCCCAGCTCTTGCTTCCTCAGGATTATCCATAGCTTCTGGCGATTGATTATTTGTAAGTCTTTTCTCCTTCCTGTTCCTGCGACACGTACGTTCTATTTCAGAGTCAAAAGGTATGAGACTTTCAGTACCAAATTTTCGCATTCAATTTCAACAATTTTGATTAAAATAGAGAGAAAAAAAAATCAAGAACAAAGAATTATGAAGCAAAACTAGAGTTTTTTTTTTCTTGATATTAATAAAGAACACAATCCCCGGCAACGGCGCCAAAAACTTGTTGATTATGATTTATATAACGCAAGTATACGCTATCGCAAACAAGTAATATAATGATAAGAGAGTATCGTTCCCACGAGGATTGAGTTTATTAATTACCGAAATTACTAACCCTAATTCTACTTGATTAATGAAATTGAAGAGGTTTAATTTAGGAAATTTAATTCAAGGACTAGAGAGAGAGAGATAGAGATAAGGAGAAATCAATGTCAAGAGATTCTAGGGTTTCCGAGTTCACCTAGACTAATTCCACCTAGATCATCTAATTCAATCAATCAATGTTTGTTTCTTATGTTGTCATCAAATTTCCCTAAATTACATATTGATCTTTCTCAAGCATCAATAGCATATTCCACTAGATAAGTTAACATCATCTCTGAGATAACTGTGAACCTATGGAACTCATTAAGCTCTAGAAATTTATAATGATGCATACAACCTCATAAATATCTCTATCTTATGATGATTGTATAAAATTTCAACCAAGACCTAATTCAATTATCACCTCTCGGTCTCAAATCAAATTAATAATCATGCAATTGGTGATCAAGCAATCACAAGCATTAAGCATAGATTAAAATATCCAACATAGTCTTGAAACAAGCATCAATTAAATTAAACAAAGATGAATCTAGGGTTTCATAGTCTGGCTACATCGTAGCCCTAGAAAAAGTATTTAGAACATAATGATTGCAAAGTTCGACATATTAACAAGGTTCATAATCAAATAAACAAAGAAAAACTAAAAACTAAAGCCTGGCAATGAATCCGCGCCGAAACTTCGCTCCCGATCTCTTGATCTCCGAAATTCTCCTCCTTTTTCGTCTCAACCCTAGCCCCTTTTATAACATAAAAATCGGGGTAGCGCCTAGGCGCCAAAGACTGTAGCGCCTAGGCGCTATACTTTCTGTTTTGCACCTCTTGATGTTGTAGCGCCTAAGCGCTGCATGCTAGCACCTAGGCGCTAGATTTTCTCTTTTACATGTTCTTCCTTCAAATCATTTTCTTTCTTTCCTACAATGCAATAACAATAAGATTAGGAGTAAAATTGGTTCAAAATAATTCAAATTTAATTTATTATGAGTTAAAGAAGGTCTATATATTAAGTGCAAATTATACTCATCAATCTCTTAGACCATTCACTCTATTATGGCCACAAACAACTTGAGGAATAGAGGTAGAATCTATCACATCGGAGGGGAAAGGGACTCTCCTGTACCTCTTGACTCACCCTCTCAACCCTCTCCAATCTAGCTTTGTCTAACGCTCGTGGTGTGTCACTCACTCATAAGGTTACCAATAGGATCTCTCAACTCTAGTGTCACTCTAGGGGAAATCTTCATACAATCAAGCATTCAAGGTTGGAACTCACAATAAACATCAATTAATTGAAAGCATAATAAAGAGATTCAATGAAACAAATACATCCTAGGGTTCACAAATACCCAAGTACCCACTAGGGGTTTAGCACTCCATGTAGCTAAGTACAATGAAAGAAATAGAATGTAAAAGTAATTAATCCATAGATATACCCCCTCGATAGTCATGTCGATGGTCTTATGGAAACTCCTCTACACGTCGTCCAAAGATTCCCTTGTCCAGTATAGGATACGCCTCGACGGAAGCTCCCCTACCAACCTTCTTCCTAAGGAATAACGATGTCGGAGCCGTAGAACCTCTCCAAAACCCTAGTTGAAACCCTCTCTCAAGTTGGGGAAAAGATGGAGAAAAGAATACTGAAATCGGTGCTGAATCGGCTTTAAATAGTGCTAGAATCGGGTGACCACACAGGCCTATGGATTTTTCACACGCCCATCTGGAATTTCCACACAGGCGTGTATAATTTCCACACGCCCGTGTGGATTCTCTGAATTCCTATTTTCTCGGTCGGCTATGAACATTGCTTCTACAGTACTTTGCTACAGTGTTTTGTTACAGTACTTGGCCTAAAATACTTCCCGAGTCCATACTTTCATCGAGGTGACGCAAACGGGCACACGTTCACGTTGTGGATCGCTTTGCTTCTTTAATGATGGACAAGTTGGTGGAGATCTTGTTTTATGTGCATAAGTCGGAATCCTTGAGTATGACTGCCCTTGTGCCCCTCCAAATGGTTGTGCTAACTCAAATACGAGGAGGTTGGCACACACTCTAGCATCTCGCACCTGACCTATGTCTTCGCGTTTGAACCTTAGCAAGATTTCTTCCAAAATCGGTGCATTATGATCCACATTGGGTTCTTTCCTTCATACTCGGCCTCACAACCCTACCTGCACGAAAGTAACATAAAAACACACATATTAGTGTAAAAACCAGGGAAAAGTAATGCTCAACATAAGGAAAGAATGCTTCGCATTCATATCACAGAAGCACTTATCACTAACTTTATACTATATCCCGGCGGAGAAATCAAACAGTCTCAACACCTAACACTATATAAAGTTGCATGGAGTTCCAGGGATTCCAGGTGATAAACCCTATTCCTATTTGTAGACCTAACCCTTTGGTCCAGGTGAAAGGCCCCTAGTCACAATTAAGCCCCAGATGCTAAAGTTCACTTCAACGCTTCAATTTGTCACTCGCATAACTATGCCGCAGCGGAGTTCATCCTCTAGCACTTCACTTTTTTGTTGCCGCAAAGAACTCAAGAAAATGGATCTAGGATAAATCACACGGAGGAAAGGGGATGCTACTGCTACCTCTCGACTCACCCTCTCAACTCTCTCCAATCTAGCTGAAAAAGCGGCTTTAAATAGAGTGGAATCGGGTTTCCACATGGGCATGTGGATGTTCCATACGACCCTGTGGAATTTCCATACGGGCGTCTTGAATTTCTACACGCCCGTGTGGATTCTATGGAATTCTGATTTTCGGCAAAAACACTCCCGTTTATGCCGTAGATCGCGTCACTTTTTCAATAAACGGTTTCATTGGTGAAGATCTTGCTATCATTGCACAAGTTGGGATACGTAAATTTGACTGCCTTCATGCCCCTCAAACTCATTATAATGGCTTGAATACATAGAGGTTGGCAGACATTCACGTATCTTAGAGCCCCACTACATCTTCGCATTTGTTTCTTCCAAGATTACAACAAATAGATGCGTTTACGATCTACTTTTTGATTTCTTTTTATTAATACTTAGCTTTACAAACCTACATGCGCAAAAAAACACAAATACACATGTATTAGTGCTTAAAACCCTGATAAAAAGTCATGCTCATCATAAGGAAAGAATACATCGCATTCTTAACACACAAGCACTTATCACATCCTAAGGTTCAAGTGTGTGCTCAAAAGCGATATTGCATCTATGGTTCTCAAATACACGAATGTATAATAGGGTAACTGTGCATCTCAAACACATCAAGTTTTGCAATCACAAGTAGCAATCACAACTATAGTCATCCATGCACCAAGTTTTACCAAAGTATGTGTGCACATCAAACACTTCAAGTTTTGTAATCACAAGAAGCAATCACAACTATGGTCATCCATACACCAAGTTTTTTCAAAGTATGTGTGCACATCAAACATATCAAGTTATGCAACACAAGATTTAACATTAGAATCTAAAGAACATTGTAGACACTAAAAACAATTAGTCAAAGCATACAAAACATTGTATATCAACACCCAAGGGCATCGTGGATGGTTAGCCCCTCATGGATGAGTACAACAAGGAAGAAATAAATGAAAATCTAGAGAAAGAGGACATGATTCTCCCCTTTCTGCACAAGATGATCTTCATTGGTGCCAACCCCACTTCTCTTGTGCCTCCAACTCGCCCTTGATCTCCATAGATGGTGTTGTAAAAAGCCCTGATCTTCGATCTCATACATGTCATCCCAGTGGAGAAAAGAATCCCCGAACAAAGATGATCCCAAAACCCAAGAATTCTGAATTAATATGTCACATTTCGGGCTTAAAGCGATCCACATACGAATTTGCTATGGTGTGTCCCCAATGATGGTTGATTGAAATAGGCTGGAATATTTAAAAGAAGAGACACGATTATGTCATGCCCGTGTCTAGCCTATACCTGATCATCGAAGAGCTTCAGTTAGTGGTACCCTTGTATCGAGGCGGCTTGAGTCGAGATTTTCACGAGGAGCAGCGCCGCGAGTCGTGCGAGCTACACGTATCAAGCCTGATTACACAATCCTGTTTATGTTCTTTCTCATTTTTTTCCAGGCCGTGGAATTTAAGGGGGCATCACACAGTTGTGCAATGCTGGTGTTAGTCCTGAAACTTAATAGAACCCTGATTCTTCTACTCAATTACTCCCCGAATTCACTCCACTTTGCTTCGAGCACCTGATTTTTGTACATGAACAAAAAATACTCGGAATAGCACCTCAAATGGATAAAATCGTGCTAAATGATAAGTAAATGAGTGCAAAGAGGGTGAGTGAATACAATAGAAAATGCACTCATCAGATTCAAATATAGTAGGCATTCTGAAAAGAAAACATATGAATAGTAGTTTGATTAAAAAATAGTAGACATTCAAAAATAAAACATACTATTACGGGTTTGTTTCAAAAATATGAGACATTTCTAAAAGAAAACATAGGATTAGGGTTTCATTGAAAATCGGTGACATTTCCAAAAGAAATCATAGAATTATGGTTTTCATTCAAAAATAGTAGATATTCCAAAAAGAATACATAGGATTAGGGTTTTGATTAAATTATAGTAGTCATTATGAAAAAAAAAACATAGGATTAGTGTTTCCATTAAAAAATGCGAGACATTATTATAAGAAAAACTAGGATTAAGGTATGAATTGAAAAATAGTAGACATTACCAAAAAAAGAAAGGCTTAGGGTTTTGACTGAAAAATAGGTGTCATTCCAAAAAGGAAAGAAAGGATTAGGGTTTTGATTGAAAACCGAAAAAATAGGAGACATTACTATAAGAAAACTTAAGATTATAGTTTTGATTGAAAGATAGAAGACATAATGAAAAGAATACAAAGGATTAGGTTTTTGAAAAATAGGATTAGGGTTTTAATTCAAAAAATGTGACATTCCAAAATGAAAACAAAGGATTAGGGTTTTGATTCAATGATTGAAAACATAGGATTAGGGTTTTGATTAAAAAATAGTAGACATATGGAAAAGAAAATATAGAATTAGAGTTTTGATTGAAAAATATGAGACGTTTCAAAAAGAAAGCATAGGATTACAATTTTGATTGAATAATTTGAAACATTACTATAAGAAAATATAGGATTAGGGTTTTGATTCAAAGCTGAAAATAAGATAAATTCCATAAAAGAAAACATAGGAATATGTTTTTTTTTTCAAAAATAGTAGACATTCCAATAAAACAAAGGATTAATATTTTTAATTGAAAAAAATAGTAGACATTCCAAAAAGAAATCATATGTTAGGGTTTTTGATTCGAAACTAATAAATTGATGACATTAAGAAAAGAAAACATAAGATTACGGTTTTTGTTTGCAAAAATAGGTGGCATTCAAAAACTAGGATTATTTGTCACACCTCGACTGTGGGTCCAACCTATGGCATACCACCACGACAACCCAGAGAGAGGTCAAACATACGCCTCAACCAAAAGATTCGACGTAAAAGGCTAACTCTGTTCTCTGTACAATGTTATTATAACCTCAAGGAATAATTTAACAAATGAGGACAAATAACAACATTTCTACACAAAAACATCAATTTAACACAAGTTAGACACATGGATAATCACAACATAGAAAGTCATAACAACAATGATAACATCCCCCAAACACTGGGCACAGTTTTTCAAACAACACTGGAGAATAGCAACATACATGAACACTCAAGGAAGAAAAAAAATATACAAATGGTCCGACACCATGCATGCCGAGTACTATAATATACATACATAGACTTAAAGTAAATACACTGAAACAAAATCTTGGCAACTATTTCACGTCTGCATCGCTTCACTAAACTAACACCTGGGAAGAAGAAAGAGGGCCTGAGTAACTTGGTTACTCAGTGAGGGGAATTGTATGGAACTAGAAAATCATAAATGTCAAAATAATATAAGCAATATAACAATAAACTTTTAAAGAGTTTACCAATACCCAAAATAAAGAAAATAGTAACCATATAGTAACACTAAAATTACAAAGAACAAAGTATACCAACAAACATATTTACAATAACAATTGATTAAAGCCAAGCGCTAACTCAAACAGGAATCACTTTCCAAACAATTCAAGAAATATAAGTCTGCGGAAAAAAACAATAGCTAAACAAAAATAATTTTCTTTCCATAATTTCAAACCCAGGTATTTGCATAACACGAAGTTTAATAGTTGTAACATGTTAAATGATTCAAAGGGCAATCATAACCAAGATAGTATAATTAACTTGACGCAGAAACAAGAACCCATGTTCACATAAACAATATCGCTATTAATAACCATTTTTAAAAGCATAAATGATTTAAAACCAATTATAATTCAAAGGCATCCATTACTTTCAATATTTCAATTGATGACGGATCATAGTAAATAGCCTCAAAATAATTAGGTTACCAAGTGACGGACAAACATGGAACTATAGCTTATACATGAATAAATAGAAAATGCGAGACAAGAATAAGCTTTAAAAGTCAACAATGATAAAAATATTGTAGACATCAAGTATGAAACCATGAATGTGAGCCTTTCACCAAGAAGTACAAGTCAACAACCTTTTTAATTAAATGGGAAGCAGAAACATGTCTAAAATCCAAAAATTATACATTTTCTTTCAATAACTCAACAATTGAAAATATTGAAAAAATAAATGTATAAATAAATAAATGAAATGTCGATAGTATAAAAAATTGCCTTGAAAACCCTTCATCACTAATCATGGCCTTGGTTAGGTCTAGAGCCACCAAGACACGCGTATCTTGGCGTTAGCCATTGGGGAACCCAGTGGGGTGACTCGAGGGCACCTAACCACGCACACCTTTCAATGTTTCTACACGCCCCCTGAAAGGGTGAAACCTCATTTAAGTACTCCACACCACCTCAACTAGGCCTGCCCGTGGAAACTCAAACCCTTACTGCAGTAAGTATTGGGGATTCCCCCATGTCACCATTGAAATATTAAATAACAATACAACCCGTAGGCTAAGTATACACATCAATATGATAGCATAAGTCTCATCAAGAGATCATAAGTTTTCACCAACTTTCACTCCAATAGTGAATAACATGTTTATAACATCTTCAATGAAAACATTTTCATCAAGAACATCATACAAGAGTATTCTTTGAAAATATACTTCAAATATAGCATCAATCTCATCAAATTATCACAAGGTTTATCATATATAACTTTCACTCCATTAGTGAGTAAGCTATTCAAAACACCACATTTGGACATCTTTTAATCAAATAAGCATCATTTGAAAAATAATCCTTGAGTATACTTTTCAAGAATAACTTCAATAATAACACAAAATGTGTTGCAGAAAGGGTTTGCGTAAACTCATTTAATATCATAACAAGAGTCCCAAGTTTCGTAAAAACATACATTTTGGAATATTTAAAACACAATAATAAAGTTTTCAAATACAAATACGACATTCTTGTAAGTATCTTTGAATGAAATCAGTCATGATCCAATTATTATTTTTTCAGACACCATAGAAAACAATTCGAGAACTTTTAGAAATGTTGACATATCATTTTAAAGAAAAATGTAAAATCATTCTCATCTTAAATTCTCAACTTTTCACATAAACCATCCTCACTCCAAGGATGAGTAAATTGCACATATCAAATCAAATAAATGCTATCGACAATCATAAAAACAAATTTTTAATATAGGAAGACACCAATTTCAATAATTCCTTGAAGATGTATTTCAAGAACTGAGGTTTTTCAACACAAAATAACGTTATAGTAAATATTCTAAATATATTATTTAAAAAACCGACCATAATTTTAGAGGAGTGAATCAATTGACCATAAGCCTCCAAAGAGATCCTTATTCATGAAGAAAGCATCATGTAAGAGCAACCTTTGAAAGTAAAATATAAGTATAACATCATCATAATGAAATTCAACTTTGTTGGCACAAGTCATTTCGTCATTATAACAAAAACATCAAGTTTTCTTGAAAATACACACTTCGAAACGTATGATCCAAAACATAGAGTTTCCTATCACAAGTAATGTATAATTTTCAAATGTTCTTGAAATAAGTTAAAAAATAAATCATCATAGTTTATAAATGCCATAGAAAACATTTTCAAAGAGTGTTAGCAACCATAAATTATCATTCAAAGGGCAAGAGCAACTTAAACATTTTGGAAACATGCATGATTTATAATCCATAATTTAGTAAATACCACTCACAAACTTAGCGAGCTAAAACACCAGAGTGTTACTTATGTACTGGCTCTTTTACTTTGCTTGAACTCTCACCTCCTAGAAGCAATTAAGCAACCCAAAACAACAACCAAACATCATCAACAACTTGATAAACTTGAATGAAGGAAAATGCTCCAAATGGGAAAATATTTGCTCCTAGGGGTTGCTAAGCATTCTAACAAGAAGATATAACAAGAATGAAACTCTCACAACCATCAAAACTAATAAGAAAAGCAAAAGAAACTCAACTTGCTTCTTTTTTACAGTAACCCTTATGAAGAGATGAAAGATCTCTCTCAATTCTCAATGGATTCAAGGTTTTACAACTTCAAACTTCTTCTATACTCTAGATCCAACCAAAACTAGGATTTTACACTAATAACCTCAAAGAAATTCAACAAAAAGAGAAAGGGAAAAGAAGAAGACCAAGGGGCCTTACCTCAAAGCTTCTCCAAAACACCAAGGAAAAGCACTTCTCAAGAGAGAAAGAAGAGATCTTCAAGTTTGTTCTTGATTTAAGGCAAAAGATGATGGGTTTGAGAAGTGGAGATGAAGGTTCTAGAGGAGAAGGAAAGTGAAAGGGAAAAGGGCTCAAGGAAGAGTGTAAAAAGAATGAGAAAATGATAAGAAAAATGGCTTTTAAACCCTAAAATCTCGCCCTATGCCGAGTTCCATACAGCCCATCTGACCCCATGACCTTATAGAAAGTTTTACGGACATTCATACCCGAGGTGCATCTGACCCCATATGAACCCCGTCATGCCCGTTCAGCCTATACAAAATGGGTCTAAGCCACTCAATTAATTGCTGTTTGACCTCCTTTTTATGATAACGACTTGGGATACTCTAAAACACTATCACACATTAAAATTACTGACCAAAACAAGTTGAAACACTAAGGAAGAAATACAAAAAAGTTGAATTACCACATTATTGTTTTGATTCCAAAATATAAGATATTTTGAAAAGAAAACAGAGGATTAGGGTTTTGATTCAAAACTGAAAAATAAGACACATTCCGAAAAGAATACCTAGGATTAGGGTTTAGATTAAAAAATAGTAGACATTACTATATGGAAAAAAGTAGGATTATAGTTTTAATTAAGAAATATGAGATATTACGAAAACAAAATATAGGATTAGAGTTTTGATTGAAAACTAAAAATATAGGATTTTGATTCAAATATTGTAGGCCTAGCGAAAAGAAAAAATAGAATTAGGGTTTTTCATTAAAAATAAGAGGCATTCCAAAAGGAAAACATACAATTAATATTTTTATTCGAAAATAGGAGATATTACTATAAGAAAACATAGAATTAAGTTTTTGATTCAAACACTAATCCAATGTTTTCTCATATTAATGTGTCATATCCAAAATTGGGGTTTGAATCAAAATCCTAATTGTATCTTTCAGAAAAAGAAGACATAGAATTATAGTTTTCATCCAAAAAAATATGACATTCTAAACATAAAACAACAGATTAGGGTTTTGATTCACAATTGAAATATAGGACACATTCCGAACAAAACATAGGATTAGGGTTTGAGTCAAAAATAGCTGACAATACGTAAAGAAAGGAAATGATTAGGTTTTTGATTGAAAAATAGGAGAAATTCTTGAAATAATAAATAGGTTAGGATTTTGATTCAAAACTGATAAATTGTAAACATTAAGAAAAGAAAGCATAGGATTCATGCTTTGATTGAAAGATAGGAAACATTCTGAAAAAAAAACATAGGATTAGGATTTTGATTGAAAGATAGAAGACATTCCGAAAAGAAAATATAGGATTACGGTTTAATTCAAATATACAAGGCATTCCAAGAAGAAAACATAGGATTAGGGTTTTGATTAAAAAAATAGGAGACATTACTATAAGAAAATATAGGATTAGGGTTTTGAATGAAAATAAGAGATATTACTATAAGAAAACATAGGATTATGGTTTTGATTAAAAATAGTAGATATTCTAAAAAAAAACATAGGATTAGAGGTTTTGAATGAAAAATATGAGACATTCGAAAAAGAAAACGTAGGATTATTGTTTTTTTATTTAAAAATAGATTACATCCCCAAAAGAAAACATAAGATTGGGGTTTCTACTAAAAAATAGGAAACATTCCAAGAAAGAAACTTAGGATTATTTTTGATTAAAGAATATGAGAAATTGCGAAAACAAAACATATGATTATTGTTCTTAATCAAAAATAGCAAACATTCCCAAAAGAATACATAAAGTTCGGATTTTTATTCAAAAATAGGAGGCATTAAAAATAAATATAGGATTAGAGTTTTGATTAAAAAATAGGATATGGGTTTAGATAAAAAATATGAGACATCACAAAAGAAAATCATACGATTATTGTTTTGATTCAAAAATAGTAGACATTGCCAAAAGAAAACATAAGATTAGTGTTTTGATTTAGAAATAGGAGACATTACTATATAAAACATAAGATTAGGGTTTTGATTCAAAAATAGTAGACATTCTAAAAAGAAAATATAAAAATAGGGTTTTGATTGAAAAATAGGGGACATTACTATATGAAAACATAGGATTAGGGTGTTGATTAAAAAATAGTAGAAATTACGAAATGAAGACATAGGATTAGGGTTTTGGTTAAAAAATATGAGGTATTCAAAAGAAAAAAAATTTATGATGAGGGTTTTGACTAAGAATATGAGGCTTTCCGAAAAGAAAACATAGGATTAGAAATTCGATTGAAAAATATGAGACATTCAGAAAAAGAAAACATCGGATTAGGTTTTTGATTTAAAATTAGCAACCACTCTAAAAACAAAAGATAGGATTAGGGTTTTGATTAAACAAAATGAGACATTCCAAAAAGAAAACAAATGTATTTAAAACTGAAAAAACGACTATTGTTTTAATTAAAAAAAAAGAGTATTATTGTTTTGATTAAAAAATACGAGACATAACTAAAAGAAAACATAAGATATGTATTATGATTTTGATTTAAAAATAGGAGGCACTACGAAAAGAAAATATATTATTAGGGTTTTGCTTCAAAGATAGGACACATTACAAAAACAAAACAAAATAGACATTCTGAAGAGAAAACATAGGATTATTGTTTTGATAGAAAAAAAAAAAATTAAACATTCTGAAAAGAAAACATAGGATTAGGGTTTTGATTCAAAACTAGAAGACATTTTTGGAAGAAATAATAGGTTTAGGTTTTTGATTGAAAACCAAAATTGAAGTGACATTTCAAAAAGAAAACATAGGATTAGGGTTTTAGTTCAAAAATAAGAGACATATCAAAACGAAAACATAGGAATAAGGTTTAGATTAAAAAATGGGAGATATTTTAAATAGACAGCAGAGGATTAAGGTTTTTATTCAAAACCAAAAAATATGAAATATTCTTAAAAGAAAACATCGGATTAGGGTTTGATTCAAAAATAGGAGACATTCTAAAAAAAATATAGTCTAAGGGTTTTTATTGAAAATAGGAGAAATTATAAAAGTAAAATATAAGATTAGGATTTTGATTTAAAACAGATAAATAGCAGACATTTCTAAAATAAAACATAGAATTAGTGTTTTGATTGAAAAATAAGACACATTGCAAAAGTAAAACATGGGTTTAAGGTTTAAATTCAAAAATAGGAAATATTAAGTAAAAAAAACATAAGATTAGGGGTTTGATTGAAAAATATGAGACATTATGAAAAAATAGTTGACATTGGGAAAAAATACGTAGGATTACACTTTTGATTGAAAACTGATAAATAGGAGACATTAAGAATCGAGAATGAAGGATTCAAGTTTTGATTAGAAGATAGATGACATTCGAAAAAGAAAATGTAGGATTATGCTTTTGATTTGAATATAGTAGGCATTAAGTGTTAATTGAAAAAAGAGACATTACTATAAGAAAATTTAGGATTAGGGTTTTGATTAAAAAAATAGTACACATTCCCAAAAGAAAAACATAAGATTAGTCTTTTGATAAAAAATAACAGAAATTTCAAAAAGAAAAAAACTATTACGGTTAGGGTTTGCATTGTCCCCTAATCCAAAAAGAAAACATTTGATTAGGGTTTTGATTCGAATATAGTAGGAATTGAAAAATGAAAATATTGGATTAAAATTTTGATTGAAAAATAGGTGAAATTACTATAATAAAAAATAGGATTAGGGTTCTTATTCGAAAATAGTTGTCATTGCGAAAAGAAAACATAGGAGTAGTGTTTTGATTAAAAAAAAAAGGGGCGTTACGAAATAAAAGATAAGGTTAGGGCTTTGATTAAAAAATATTAGGCATTAAAAAAACCATATGATTTAGGTTTTGAGTTAAAAATAGTAGACATTTAAAAAAACCAAAACATAGGATTCGGGTTTTGATTGAATGATAGGAGACATTACTATAACAAAACATAGAATTTTGGTTTTGATTAAAAAATAGTAGATATTCAAAAATGAAAACATAGGTTACTTTTTTGATTCAAAACTAATAAATAGGGGATATTTTCAAAAGAAAAGATAGGATTAGAGTTTTAAATAAAAAAATAGGACACATCTCAATAAGAAAACACGGAATAGAGGTTTGATTCAAATATAGTAGGCGTTCGAAAAATAATATAGGATTACTTGTTTTGATTGAAAAAACAGGAGACATTATGAAAAGAAAAATGTACAATTATTGTTTGATCCAAAACAAAGTAGAAATTCCCAAAAGAAAACATAGGTTTAGGGTTTTGATTCAAAAATAGAAGACATTCCCAAAAAAACATGAGATTTTGGCTTTGATTCAAAAATAGGAGCCATTCTGAGAAGTAAACAAATGATTAGAGTTTTAATTGAAAAATATGAGACATTACCAAAAGAAAACATATGATTATTGTTTTGATTTAAAAATAAGAGACATTTCCTAAAGGAAACATAAGATTAGGGTTTTGATTAAAAATTAAGAGGCATTCTACAAAAACTTAGAATTAGTGTTTTGATTAAAAAATATGAGATATTCTAAAAATAAAATGTAGGATTAAGGTTTGATTCAAATATAGTAGGCATTCCGAAAAGAAACAATAGAATTAGTGTTTTGATTGAAAAGCCGAATCCTATGTTTTCTTTTCTTAATGTCTCCTATTTATTAGTAATGTTATGATATAAAGGAGACATTCTAAAAAAATATACGATTAGCTTTTTAAAAAATAGAAGGCATTCCCAGAAGAAAACATAGGATTTTGGTTTTGATTCAAATCTTAGGGATTTGAATCAATACCCTAACCTATGTTTTCTTTTTGGAATGTCTCCCATCTATCAATCAAAGCCTAAATCCTATCTTTCAAAACCCTAATCCTATATTTTTCTTGTAGAATGTGTACTATTTTTATAATCAAAACCCTAATCATATGTTTTACTATTGTAATGTTTCCTCTTTTTAATCAAAACCTTAATCCTATATTTTTTTTCTCGGAATGCCTATTATATTTTAATATAAACTTCATCCTATGTTTCTTTTTGAAATGTTTCTTATCTTTTAATGAAAACCCAAATCCTATGTTTTCTTTTCATAACATCTCCTATTTATGAGTTTTGAATAAAAATTATCATACTATGTTTATTTTTCAGAATGTCTCATTTTTTTTTAAATCAAAATCCTAATCTTATCTTTTATTTTTGGAATCTCTACCTATGTTTTTTTTTCATAATGTCTCGTATTTTTCAATCTAAACCCCAATTTGATGTTTTCTCTTTAGATCAAGGGATATTTGGAAAGCCTAATCCAAAGTTTTCTTTCCGATATGTCTCCTATCTTTTTCAGAATGTATCCTATTTTTGAATCAAATCTCTAATCCTTTCTTTTCTTTTCTAAATGTCTACTTTTTTTTTATCAAAACCACAATCTTATGTTTTTTTCGCAATGTCTACTATGTTTTAATCAAAAACCTAGTCCTATGTTTTCTTATAATAATATTTTTTATTTTTCAATCAAAACCTTAATTCTCTATTTTTTTTTTGGGAATGGCTACAATACATAAATCAAAACCGTAATCCTATGATTTATTTTCTCATTCCAAAACAATCTATGCTTTTGATTAAGAAACAAAGGATTGAAATCCCTAATATTGTGTTTTGTTTGGAAAATAAGAGACAAGTGAAGGAGAGTTTGAAATGGCTCCTATGTTTTTGAATCAAAAGCTTAATCCTTTCTACTATAAAAAAATAGTAATCTCTCCCATTTTTCATTAAAACCCGTAATCCTAAGTTTTTATAGTAATGTACATTATTTTTCAATCAAAAACCTGTTTTCTTTTTGGAATATCTCCTATTTTTTTAAATCAAACCAATAATCCCTATGTTATGTTTTTGTAATGTCTTATATTTTTTTCAATCAAAACCCTAATCCTATTTATTTTTTTAATGTATGCTATTTTTGAATAAAAAAACCTTAATCAGTGTCTTCTTTTGAAAATGTGCCCTATTTTTTTGTTTTTAATCAAAACAATCATCCTATGTTTTTTTATAGTAATGTCTTTTATTTTTCAATCAAAACCCTAATCCTATGTTTCTTTTTCCAGAACGCCTCCCTATTTTTTTGAATCAAAACCCCTAATCTTATGTTTTTCTTTTTAGAAAGGTCTACTATTTTTTTAATAAAAATACTTATCCTATGTTCCTTTTTGGAATGTCTTATATTTTTTAATTAAAAAATTAATCCTATGTTTTTTAAATGGCTCCTATTTTTTAATAAATACCCTAATCTTAAGTTTTCTTTTGGTAATATCTCCTATTTTTAAAACAAAAAAATAATCCAATATTTTCTTTTTGTAATGTCTCATATTTTCCAATTAAAACCCAAATGATATGTTTTAAGTTTTGAATCAAAACCCAAAACCTTTGTTGTCTTTATCTAATTCTATCTTTTTTGTATCAAGATCTGAATTCTATGCTTTCTTTTCTTTTCCTCTGTCTCCTATCTTTTGTTTTGAAATGTATGATTTTTATTAATCAAAACCCTAATCAGAATATGTCCTATTTTATATTGAAAACCATAATCCTATGTTTTCTTTTTGGAATGTTTACTATTTTTCACTCAAAACCCTAACATACATTTTCTTTTGGGAATGTATGCTATTTTTCAATAAAAACCCTAATCCAATAGTTTCTTCTGGAAATATTATTGAAAAATATGAGGCATTATGAAAGGTTTCGAAATGTCTCATATTTTTTGAAAAAGGAGACATTTCCCAAAAAAATATTACTAAACCAAATCTTTCAATCAAAACCTGAATCCTATGATCAAAATACCTCATTTTTTTAATTAAAACCCTAGTCCTATCTTTCAAACAAATAATCCTAAATCTTCTTTTTGGTAATGTCTCCTAATTTTTCACTCAAAAACACAAATTCGATATTTACTTTTTCGAATGTCTCATATTTTTTTAATCAAAACTCTAATCCTATGTTTTTCTTTTTGAGGATGTTCGCTAGTTTTGAATGAAGACCCTAATCCTCTGTTTTCTTTCGGAAATGCCCCCTACTTTTGGGTTTTTAATCAAAAGCCTATACTATATTTTCTTATAGTAATGTGTTATTTTTTTCAGCCCAAAAACAATAATTTTTTATGTTTTCTTTTTTAAGTGTATACTATTTTATAATCAAAACCCTAATCCTATGTTTTCTTTTCATAATGCCAACTATAATTGAATGAAAGTCATAATCCTATTTTTCCCGAAGGTCTCCTATGTTGCAAACAAAACCATAATTCTATGTTTTTCTTTTTCTTAATGTCTCCCTATTTATCGCTTTTTAATCAATACCTAATCTGATGATTTCATATAGTTGTGTCTCCTATTTTTTCAATCAAAACCCTAATCCCATTTTTTCTTTTGGAAATACCTACAATATTTGAATCAAATATACTATATTTGAATAATAAATGTCCTATATTATTTTTTTGTTTTTGATTAAAAAGCGAAAAATAGTTGACAATTCCAAAACCAAAAAGAAAAAAACTAGTGTTTTTAATTTAAAAAAATAGGAATGGTGATAAGTGCTTGTGCGATAAGAATGCAGAGCGTTCTTTCCTTATGATAAGCATTACTTAGGTTTTTAAGCGCTAATACGTGTGTATTTATGTACTTTTATCGAGGTTGGGTTGTGAGGGCCGATTACTTGTGAAAAGAAGCCATTGTAGATCGTTTTACGCATTATTTGGAGGAGATCTTGAGAAGGCTAAAACGCGGAGACATGAGTCGGGGTTTAGAATGCTAGAATGTGTGCCAACCTCCTTGTATTCGAGCTAAGGCAATGATTCGGAGGGGCACGAAGGCGGGTTACATCCTTGTATTACAGCTTGTGCATATTTAGCAAGATCTCCACCAACGTGGATGTTTATTGAAGAACCAAGAGCGATCTATGATGTGAACGTGTGCCCGTTTATGTTACCTCGATGAAAGCATGGATTCGGGGAGTATTTCGGGGCAAGCGATGGCGGTCATTGTTCACGGTACGGGCGAATAAGGAGCAAAAAAGGAGCCACAGGGCGTGGAAATTCCACAAGCCCGTGCGTATTCCCAGGCCCGTGTGGAATATCCACAGGGGCGTGTGGAATCCGGATTCCAATCCTATTTAAGGTCGATTTCAGCCCTGATTTGAGGCTTCTTTTCTCCATCTTTTAACCAACTCGAGAGAGGGCTGCGGCTAGGGTTTTGAGAGGTATTGGCTAGGGATTTGGAGAGGGAGCCTCCGTCGGATTGATTCGGCGAGGCGTATCTTATACCGGACAAGGGGATCTTGCGATGAGTAGAGGATTCTCCTTAAGACCATCACCACGACTATCGAGGGGGGTTTTCCTATGGATTATTTTCTTTTACATTTGATTTCATTATCATTTGTATAGTGCTCCATGGAGAGCTAAACACCTAGTGGGTACTTGGGCATTTGTGAACCCTACGATGTATTAGTTTTATTGAATCTTTTTATTATGCTTTCAATTAATTGATTCTATTGTGAGTTCCAATCTTGAATGTTTGATTGTTTGAATATTTCCTTAGAGTGACACTAGGGTTGAGAATTCATGTGGTAACCCTTGTGAGTGAGTGACACACCACGAGAGTTAGACAATGCTTGATTGGAGAGGGTTGAGAGGGTGAGTCGAGAGGTACAGGATGACCCTCCACTGGGGCTTAGTTGCGAGTGCAACGGAGTGAAGCGTTGAGGTGATTTTAGCATCTACGGCTTAATTGTTGTTAGGGACCTTTCTTACGGACCAAAGGGTTAGGTCTATAATTAGGGAAGATATTTATCACTTGCAATCCCCAGAGCTTAATGGAATCCTTCTTACGAGTGCGAGGGTTGAGAGGTTGTTCAACCTCTCCTCCGGGACATGTAGAGGATTAGGCTTGGTTAACCCCTAGATTCAGGGGCCATGCATTTAAGGATGTCCCTCGACTCACCATTGCATTAGTTAGGAAGCATAATAGAGAGTTCTTGCACTTGAAATGATTTTCTTAGGCTGATCAATACCCGGGTACCCCATCTTTATCGATTGCCTTACCTTCTCCTTTTACTTTTTGCTCTTTTTCGGGTTGTTTTTACTTTTTGAGAATTGAATCTTGTCACACATATCACTATTCATCTTTCATATAGTTAAGAAGCAAATTAAGTATTTTTTATCCCCTTTTCCCTGTGGATACGATACCCCACTCACCTTGGATTTATTACTTCGACAACTCCGTGCACTTGCGGGGAGCACTGTCAAATGGCAACTTTTATTATTAGAGTTTTATTTAAAAAGAATTGATATTCCGAAAGAAAAATATAACATTACTGATAAATGGAGACATTAAGAAAACATTCGGGATTATTTGAGAATGAAAAAAATAGACATTACTATAACAAAACTTGGAGACATTTGAAAAGAAAAAATAGGAGGCATACCGGGAAGAAAACATAGGTATAGGGTTTTCATTGAAAAAAATATGAGACGATTCGAAAAGAAAACAAAAAGGATTAGGGTTTTTATTAAAAACAATAGGGTTTTTGATTTGGAAATTTCCTAATAGTATTTGTTTTTTTTAATGCCTGCTATTTTTGAATAAAAACATTAATTGCATGTTTTCTTTTTTTATTGTCTCATATTTTTTAATCAAAACCATAATAATGTGTTTTCTTCTGGAATATATCCTATTTTTATTAAAAACTTGGATCCAATGTTTTCATTTTTTAATGTCTCCTATTTATAAGTTTTCAATCAAAACCCTAACCAATGTTTTCTTTTTGAATGTCTCGAATTTTTCAATCAAAAACCTAATCCTTTCTTTTCTATTCAGAATGTCTGCTACTTTTGAATCAAAACCTTAATCCTATGTTTTCTTATAGTTATGCCTCTTATTTTAGAATGCCTCTAATCAAAACTCTAATCCTTTCTTTTATTTTTTGAATGTCTACTATTTTTGAATCAAAACCCTAATCCTATGTTTTCTTATTGTAATATCTCTTATTTTTCAATCAAAACCCTAATCTTGGGTTTACTTTTTAAAATGTCCCATATTTTTTAATCAAAACCGTAATCCTATGTTTTCCTTCTAAATGTTTATAATTTTTTAATTAAAACCCTAATCTGATATTTTCCTATAGTAATGTTTCCTATTTTTTTCATTCAAAACCTTAACTCTATGTTTTCTTATACTAATATCTCTGATTTTTCATTTGAAAACCTAATTAGGATTAGGGTTTTGTTTGAAAAATATGAGACATTATTATAAGAAAACATTATATTAGTGTTTTAATTCAAAAATAGTAGACATTCAGAACATAAAACATAGGATTATGTTTTGATTGAAAAAAATAAAGAGACATTACTTAGAATTTTTGGTTTGGATTGAAAGATAGAATTTGTAATGTCTTCTTTTTTTAAAATTTCTCATAATTTTAAAAAGGTTACATTTCCAAAAAGAAAACATTACTAATGCCATCTTTCACTCAAAACCCGAATTCTAAGTTTTTCATTTTGAAATGTCTCATATTTTTTTCAATCAAAACCCTAGTTTGATGTTTTCTTTTTGGGAATGTACTGCTATTTTTTTGAATAAAAAAATTCTAGTCCTATATTTTTCTTTTTCAAAAATGCCTCCTATTGTTTAATGAAAAACCCTATTCTTATGTGGAAATACTCACTATTTTTTTGAATAAAAATCTTAATCCTATGTTTTTCTTTTTAATAATATCCGCTATTTTTTTCAATCAAATACCTAATTCTTTTTCTTTTTTTACGAATGTCTACTATTTTTTTATTCAAATCACTAATCCTATGTTTTTCTTTTTGCGAATGTGTCCTATTTTTCAGTTGTGAATCAAAACCCTAAACCTTTGTTTTTTGGAATATCTCATTTTTATGAATCAAAACCATATTCCTATCTTTTTGTGAAATGTTGCTAATTTTTTAATCAAAAACCCTAATCCAATGTTTTTCTTTTCGAATGTCTCATATTTTTTCAATGAATACCCTAATCCAATGTTTTCTTTTGGAATGCTCATTATTTTTTTCAATCAAAACCCTAATTTTATGTTTTGTTTAGTGAATGCCTACTTTTTAATCAAAACAATAATTGTACATTTTCCTTTTAGTAATGTCTCATATTTTTCATTCAAAAATCCTAATCCTAAATGTAATACCTCTTATTTTTTTCAATCAAAAATACTAATCTTATGTGGAATAACTGCTATTTTTTTAGTAAAAAAACAATATTAGTTTTTAATCAAAAACCCAAATCTTATACTTTCATTTTGGAAATGCCCACTATTTTTTGGTTTTTAATCAAAATAATAATTCTATGTTTTCTTATAGTAATGTCTCCTATTTTAAAATCAAAACCATAATCCTATGTTTTCTTTTTCGAAATGTCTCATATTTTATCAAACAAAACATTAATCCTATGTTTTTTCTTTTGGTAATGTCTCCTATTTTTGAATCAAAACCCTAATCCTATGTTTTCTTTTTGGAATGTCTCCTATTTTTCAATCAAAACTCTAATCCGATTTTTTCTTTTCGGAATGCCTACTATTTTTGAATCAAAAACTCCTAATCCTATGTCTTCTCTTCGAATGTCTCCCTATCTTTTCAATCATAACTATAATCCTATGCTTTTCTTTTCAAGGTCTCCTATTTATCAATTTTGAATCAAAACCTTAAATTTTTTTTTTCAAAATTTCTCTTATTTTTTAATCAAAAAACTAATCCTTTCTTTTCTTTTCAGATTATCTACAATTTTTTAATCAAAACCCCAATAGTATCTTTTCTTTTTAGAATGTGTACTATTTTTTCTTTTTGAATAAAAACCCTAATCCTTTGTTTTTTTAGAATGTCTGATTTTTTTATTCAATATCCCAATCCTATCTTTTGTTTTGTAATCTCTCCTAATTTTTAATCAAAATCCTAATCATGTCTTCTTTTTGTAATAACTCCGATTTTTGAATAACTATCTTAATATTATGTGTTCTTTTCAAAATGCCTCCTATCTTTCAATCAAATCCCTAATTCTATGTAAATGTCTAATATTTTTCAATGAAAAACGTAATCCTAAGTTTTCGTTTTGGAATGTCTACTATTTTTGCAATTTAAACTATAATCCCATGTTTTTTTATAGTAATATCTCAAATTTTTTTCAATCAAAACCCAAATCCTATGTTTTCCTTTCGGAATTGTCATATTTTTTAATAAAAAACTTAACCCGTTCTTTTATTTCTAGAATGTTGGCTATTTTTTAACTGAAACCCTAATAATATATTTCATTTTGGAAATGTCTGTTATTCTTGAATCAAAATTCTAATCCTTGGTTTTCTTTTAGGAATGTACCCTACTTTTTGGTTTTTAATCAAACCCTTAATCTTATCTTTTGTTATAGTAATGTCTCATATTTTTTAATCAAAATTGTAATCTTATCTTTTCTTTTTGAATGTCTGCTATTTTTAAATCAAAACCCTAATCCTATGCTTTGTTATAGTAATGCCTCCTATTTTTCAATCAAAACCCTAATCCAACATTTTTTTTGGAAATGCCACTATATTTGAATCAAAATAGATCCGATGTTTTCTTTTCAGAATTTCTCCTATCTTTCGATCAAAACCCGAATCATATTTTTTTTTTATTATTGTCTCCTATGAATTAATATTGAATCAAAACCATAGCCTATGTTTCCTTTTTGAAGTATCTCATATTTTTCATCAAAAAAACCTAATTTTTAGTTCTTTTTGGAATGCCTACTATTTTCAAATCAAAACCCTAATCCTATGTTTCCTTCTAGGAATGTGTCTTATTTTATAGGTTTAAAAAAAACCATAATCCTTTGTTTTCTTTTCATAATGTCTCATTTTTTTAATCAAAACCCTAATCATACGTTTTGTTTTGGAAATCTCTGCTATTTTTAATCAAAATCTTAATAAGATGTTTTCCTTTTAGAATATCTTATAATTTTCAATTAAAACCCTAATTCTATGTTTTCTTTTTGGAAGGCCTACTATTTTTCAATCAAAAACCTAATCCTACGTTTTCTATTCGGAATGTCAACTATTTTTTTAATCAAAACCCTAATCCTACGTTTTGTTATAGTAATGCGTACTTTTTTAAAATCAAAACCCTAATCCAAGGTTTTTTTTTTGGGAATGCCTAGTTTTTTTTTAATCAAAGCCCTAATCTTTTGTTTTCTTTTGGTAATGTCTGCTACTTTTGAATCAAAATAACAATCGTATGTTTTTTTTTTGGAATGTCTTCTATTGTTCGATCAAAAAAATAATTCTATGTTTTCTTTTTCATAATGTCTACTATTTTTGAATCAAAACCCCAATCCTATGTTTTCTTATAGTAATGTCTCTTATTTTTCAATCAAAACTATAATACTATGTTTCTTTTCAAAATGTCTCTTATTTTTCAATCAAAACTCTAATACTATGTTTCTTTTTAAAATGTCCCATATTTTTAATCAAAAACGATAATCCTATGTTTCTTTTTCTCGAATATCCGCTATTTTTGAATGAAAACCTAATTCGATATTTTCTTATAATAATTCTCCCATTTTTCATTCAAAACCCTAATTTCATTCAAAAATAGTAGATATTCGCATGACATTCCAAAAAGAAAACATAAGATTTGGGTTTTAGCTGAAAAATAGGAGGCATATATAAAAGAAAACAAAGGATTTGGGTTTTGATTAATAATATGAGACACTACAAAAGGAAAAAATAGGATTATCGTTTTGATTGAAAAATTACGAACATTCAAAAAACCATATAGTTAGCGTTTTGATTAAAAAGTAGGAGGTATTCCCAAAAAAAATTAAGGTTAGGATTTTTGATCAAAAATTTGGGACATTACAAATAAAAAACAAACGATTATTGTTTTTGATTCAAAAAAATAGTAGTCATTCTCAGAAAAAAAGATAAGATTAGTGTTTGGATTCAAAAATAGGAGGCATTCCGAAAAGAAAACATAGGATTAGGAATTTAATTCAAAATTGGATGCATTCTGAAAAGAAAACATAGGATTAGGGTTTTGATTAAAAATTATAAAATGGGGGACATTTTAAAAAACATAGGATTAGGGTTTTCATTCATAAATAACAGACATTTCCAAAAGAAAAATAAGATTAGTGTTTCGATTAAAAAATAAAAGGCATCCAAGAAGAAAAAATAGGATTCTGATTTTTATTCAAAAATGGCAGACATTCTCAAAAGAAAACATAAGATTATCTTTTTGATTGAAAAAATGAAACATTTCGAAAAGAAAACAAATAATTTTAGTTTTTATTTAAAGAAATGATTAGTAATGTTTTCTATTGGAAATGTCTCTTATTTTCAAAAATATGAGACATTTAAAAAAGAAAACATCAGATAAAGATTAAGGTTTTTATTGAAAAACTGCAGTCATAAATATAAGTGAACATAAGATCAGGGTTTTGATTAAAAAATAGAAGGCATTCCTTCAAGAAAACATAGAAGTAGGTTTTTAATTGAAAAATATGATACATTTCGAAAAGAAACATAAGATTAGGGTTTTTAATTGAAAAATAGGACACATTAATATAAGAAAACGTAAGACATAGGATTAGGTTTTTGATACAAAAATAGTAGATTTAGACATAGGATTAGGGTTTTGATTGAAAAATAAGAAACATTACTATATGAAAAAATTGGATTAGGGGTTTGATTAGAAAATAGTGGACATTAAGAAAAAAAAAAACGGATTAGTGTTTTGATTCCAAAATAGGAGTTATACCAAAAAGAAATCATAGGACTAGGGTTTTGATTAAAGATATACAGTAATATAAGAAAACACAGGATTAGAGTTTTGATTCAAAATAGAGGAAAATATTTAAATAGGATTAGGTTTTCGATGTGGAAAATATGAGGAGATTCTCAAAAGAAAACATAGGTTATAGTGTTGATTCAAACCGATAAATAGAGACATTCGATAGTGAGATTCTAGTTGTAAGTAAAAGATAGGACACCTGAAAAGAAAACTATTGAATTAGGTATTGATTGAAAATAGTGAAATATTCCAAAAATAAATATAGATTATGGGTTTTCACTTATAAACAAACATTCAGAAAATATTAGATTATTGTTTTGATTATAGAGGCAGACAAACACTTAGTATTAGGGTTTTGATTAAAAATATGATACATTAAGATTAGAAAAAATATGATTCAAGTTTTGTTTCTAAAATAGGAGACATTCGAAAAAGAAAACATAGATTAGGGTTTTTGATTCAAATAGGTAGGTATTCGGAAAGAAAAACATAAGATTAGAGTTTTGATTGTAAAATAGGAGACATTACTATAACAAAACATATAATTAGGGTTTTGATTGAAAAATCAAAAGACCTACTATAAGAAAAACATAGGATTAGTTTTCAATGAAAAATAAGAGACATGAATACAAGAAAACATAGGATTAGGGTTTTGATTTAAAATTAGGAGACATTCCAAAAAGAAAATAAAGGATTAGGGTATTGATTCAAAATTACGAGACATTTCTAATAGAAAACATAGAATTTGTGTATTGATTGAAGATAGGTTAGTAATGGTTTTTTTGGAAATTTGTCCTTTTTTCAAAACATAGGATTCGAGTTTTCATTGATAGATACGAGACATTTCGAAAAGAAAACATAGTATTATGGTTTTCATCTAAAAATAGCAGTCATTAACAAAAGAAAACACAGGTTAGCATTTTGATTGAAAAATATGAGACGTTCTGTAAAGAAGACATAGGATTAGGGTTTTGATTAAAAAAAAGGACACATTACAATTAGGGTTTTCATTTAAAAATAGCAGAGATTCTCTAACCCTAATTCTACTTTTATTTTCGAAATGCCACCAATTTTTGAATCAAAACACTAATCCTACATTTTCTCTTAGGAATATCTCCTATCTTTCAATCAAAACATTAATACTATGTTTTCTTTTCTTCATGTATGTTATTTATCAGTTTAGAATCTAAACCATAACCCCCAAAGCTTTATTTTCTTTTCGGAATGGCTCATATTTTTTAATAAAAAACATAATCCTTTCTTTTCTTTTCCCAATGTCTGCTATTTTGAAACAATACCTTAATGCTATGTTTTACTTTTGTAATGTCTGCTAGTTTCGAGTCAAAACTTTAATAATATGTTTTCTTTTAGAAATATCTCTTATTCTTTAGTTTCTAATCCAAAACCAAATCTTATGTTTTCTTATACTAATGTCTCTTATTTTTAAATCGAAACCCTAATCCTTTGTTTTCATATCAGAATATCTATTATTTTTCATATGAAACAAAAATAGAAGACATTCTGACAGGAAAACATAGGATTAGGGTTTTGTTTCAAATATAGTAGGCATTCGGAAAGAAAAATATATGATTAGTGTTTTGATTGAAAAATAGGAGACAATACACTAACAAAACATAGAATTAGGGTTTTGATTGAAAAATAAAAGACATTACTATAAGAAAACATAGGATTAGGGTTTTGAATGAAAAATAATAGACATGAATATAAGAAAACATAGGATTAGGGTTTTGATTTAAAATTAGCAGATATTCCAAAAAGAAAAGGAAGGATTAGGGTATTGATTAAAAATATGAGACATTTCGAAAAGAAAACATAGAATTTGTGTATTGATTGAAGATAGGTTAGTAATGTTTTTTTGGAAATTTCTCCTTTTTTACAAAGCATAGGATTTGTGTTTTGATTTATAGATACGAGACATTTCAAAAAGAAAACATAGTATTATGGTTTTGATTGAAACATAGCAGTCATTCACAAAAGAAAACACAGGTTAGCATTTTGATTGAAAAATATGAGACGTTCTGTAAAGAAAGCATAGTATTAGGGTTTTGATTTTAAAAAATGACACATTACAATTAGGGTTTTCATTCAAAAATAGCAGAGATTCCCTAACTCTAATTCTACTTTTATTATCGGAATGACACCAATTTTTGTATCAAAACATTAATCCTACATTTTCATTTAGGAATGTCTCCTATCTTTCAATCAAAACATTTATACTATGTTTTTGGTTTTGAATCTAAACCGTAACCCCCCAAAGCTTTGTTTTCTTTTCAAAATAGCTCCTATTTTTTAATAAAAAAATCTAGTCCTTTCTTTTCTTTTCCAAATGTCTGCTATTTTGAAACAAAACTTTAATGCTATGTTTTCCTTTTGGAATGTCTGCTAGTTTCGAGTCAAAACTCTAATAATATGTTTTCTTTGGGAAATATCTCAAATTCTTTGGTTTCTAATCCAAACCCAAATCTTATGTTTTCTTATAATAATATCTCTTATTTTTAAATCGAATCCTTAATCCTATGTTTTCATTTCAGAATATCTATTATTTTTCAATTGAAACAAAAATAATAGATATTAAAAAACATACGATCGGGGTTTTGATTCAAAATTAGGAGACATTCCAAGAAGAAAAAAATGGACTAGTGTTTTGACCACATGCATCCTAGTAAAAGCATTCTAGGCTTTTTATTACGATCGCTTGATAGTAAGACATTCGACATAGTGTTAGGGGTTTCATTGAAAAATATGAGACATTTAAAAAAAGAAAACACATAGGACTAGGGCTTTCATTGAAAAATAGGAAACATTTTTCTAAGAAAACATAGGATTAGGGTTTCATTGAAAACCATAAAATATGGGACATTTCCAAAAGATAACATAGGATTGGGGTTTTGATTCAAAAATAGCGGACATTACCGAAGGAAAACATAGGATTAGGTTTTGTTTAAGTAGTGAATAGTAGAAATTACGAAAAAGAAAGTATAGAATTGGTTTGTTTGAGATAGTATATTGCAAAAGGAAATAATGTTAGTATTTGAATAAAAATTGTGATATTA
>NC_052479.1:5973425-6007229 GCF_009730915.1 Dioscorea cayenensis subsp. rotundata
CTTCATCACCAATCTAGAGTGTCAAGGAAGCCATTGGGGAGCATTCTAGGCTATGTCTATAGAAGATTTATTGGTATGCATCATCAATCAAAGATAAAGAAGTTTGAAGAAGTTTTAATGTTTAGAGTCCATGAGGATGGTTGAATGAGATTAATAAATTACGTCTATGTACTAGACAATCCAGAGTTAAAGGAGGGGTTATGGAAGAAGCTCACTTCTCTAATTACTCAATGTATCTTGACAACACCAAAACTTACAAGCATAGAGAGTACTTCTGGTAAAGTGGGCATTAAATCAAACCTTCCATCATGTTGGAATCTTTAATGAGGACCATATAAGCATTAGTCATAAAAGGTTGCGAGAGCCCCAAATCCATAAGCAAGCCCCACACATCATAATCTTTGTATGGATTTGGGTTCAGGAAGCATTCCCTTATAATATTTGTTGTTGTCTCCATCGTTGAATGAGACGCTTCAATCATCACAGTTGTTGATTGAATAACAAAATTAGCGACAATCTCAATGGGCAACCCAACTTGTTAAGATTTTCATTAATATCACGCCTTTTGACTTTCTTTGACTTAGATGCACATTCAGCTTCAAAGGGAGTTTGTTGATTAGTAGCCATTGGTGATGCTTCATCTTCAACCTTATTGTGATGTAGGCCCACATTTTAATTTTACTCAAATTTTCCAAATTTGCCATGTTTATTGTAACCATGAAGTCAATTTCATAAATTGTATTTTGCTCATTTTGAGTCATTCTTCTCATTTCTGATGCAGTTTCAGCCTATTACCCAGTTGCCCTATCTTTTCCATATAATTGAACCAACTTTTCATAATTCCCAAAACTTTTTTTTTCATCCATTAAACAGCTTCAGGTTTAACCTATATATGCAACAATGTTAACAACATGACATCATCAATACATATATTATGTTGTATTCCAAGTAGTAAAGAAAACTAACCTCAATTAGGTGTTACCACACTTCAGGTTTGGCCTCCCAAGTTTCTGTAGTTGAATTTTAAGCGAATCCACTCATTCCATTTTGGCTACATCATAGCATCAATAGCATAATATTTTCATGCGATTACATGTAACTTTTCCTTGTCTGTGCCCTTGCAGGAAATTTATTCTTCAACTCCAATTTTGCTATGTTTTCCAATGGATGGAGTGATAAATCATTCCTCAACTCTATTCCCAAGCTGCATGTTGATGCAAGTATGCATCAATCAAAGCACCGTCCATGGTAGAAGTTTATGTCAACATTTCATTTCCATCATGAGTTGTTTTCCTCTTTGACATATTTCAAACTACATTAAAAACAAACAAGATTACCAATGATAAACAAGTATCATCGAATATAATGAAATGTTAACAAAGGAAAGTACCATATCAACAATAATCATAAAGTCAAAATACACAAATATATATTGAAAAGACACTTTAAAAATATTAAGGGGCTGTTTGGTCGTCTGTAAGTAAAATAACATGTAAGTAAAATTACAGTGTAAATGAAAATGCTGTATTTCAACTTACATCATTGTTGTTTGGTTTGCTGTAACTAGGAATGGTGTATTTAGTTTTATTGTTTGGTTTGATGCAAATTTAAAGGTATAGTTACCATGTAAGTGAGTTGGTGAGATTACACCCATTATTATTATTATTATTATTATTATTATTATTATTATTATTATTATTATTAATTTAAATAAAAATAATTAATTAATTTAAAAATATTTAATATTTCTTTAACTTTATTACTTGGAAAAAATCTATAATTAATTTTATTAAATTTATAAAAAATTTTATTATAAAATGTTAATTATATAAATACTAAATTATAAAAATATAATATTTATTTATTTTTATTACTTAAAAATATTTTTATAATTAATTTTTTTAAAATTATAATATTTTCAATAATAAAAAATATTTTTTTTCATAAAAATATTTAATCATATAAATATTAAACTATTAAATTATTTAATATATTTTTCATCTTATTACTCAAAAATAAATTTATAATTATTTTTTAAAACAATATAATGTTTTAAAAAAAATATTTTGTCGTAAAAATTTTTAATCATATAAATATTTAATTATAAAAATATTTAATATTTCATTAATCTTATTGCTTAAAAATATTTTTATAATTAAATTTAAAGATAATTTACTTTATTAAATATTTTTATAATTAAATATAATGGTGAGTGGATTCCACTTAATTTACTACATTTCAGCTTAAAGCAAATTTTGCTATAAGTTGAAATGCTGTAAAGTAGGTGATATGTAAATCCACTTATATATAAGTGGAATTTTTACATCAAACCAAATAGTTACTCACATGTAAAATCACTTACATTACAGTTACTTACAGCTACTTACAGGTAACCAAGTAGCCCCTAAACATATTAAAAAGTCACAATAACAAATGTGTCACATTCAAGTAAAGATTAAATTGTTCGCTAAACAAAAACTAACATTAGTCTCATCTTGATACTACAAATTAAAAAGCACACAATACATATCAAAAGGCACTTTAAACATTCAAGCCACTAAACATAATTAAACCACATTTTAGTTGCAATGGCATCCCTAGTGATTTCTCCTTGAGTGGTTTCTTCATTGTTCTCTCTACAACCATGATGTTCTTCATGTGCTTCCTCCTCGAGTTCATTATCAACTTGTTCAAGCATTGCATCATCTGGGTCTACACCCATTAGATAATTATGCAAAATACAACATGCGAAAATAATTTTCTTTTGAGTTTTTAAACCATAATGGGGCTCCGTTAAGCTTGCTATTATAGGGCATCGCTTCTTAAGGACACCAAATGTCGTTCAATAGCATTCCAAAAAGATGCATGGTGAAGATTAAATAATTCATGTGCATTCTGTAATGGATTTCTTGAATATTCTTTCAAGTGATAGTGCTTCCCTCTATATGGTGTAATAAGGCCACTTTTCAACATGACTCTAGTATTAACAAGGTAATATTTTCCTAAAGATAAAATAAACTTTTTTATTACATGTGTGTATATATGTAATGTTTTATACAATATTGTAACATAACAAGTACCTTCTGGGATTTTAAGAGGAGCCACCCTAGTTAATGCATTTTTCATAATTCTTGAAACAGAAGCTGTGCCTTCCCATCCAGGTAGCACATATGTGAATTTCAAATCAAATGTGCATGCTGCTAACATATTTTGTGTTGAATATTCTTTTCTTTTACGATACCCTAGGAGCTTCGACACTAGAAACTTTTACATGAATATGTGTCCCATCAATAGCACCAACACAATACTGAAAATATTTTTTTTTATTTCATTATCACCATACACATAGTTGTAGTAAGTTTGTAATTTATTTGACATGTGGTTACCTTGAAATATTGATAGAATCTATTGCCGTTATTCTGGAAAGGATTTGTGAGCCATCTAGTTGTTTTAAGAATTTCTCCTCCAATTCCTCGATAGCATGTAAAACATTATGAAAATGACAAAAGATCATCTCTCGAGAATGGTAGACAGAAAAAGATAGCTCACGATGGGAGATATTATGACCTAATAAGTAAAGTGTTTTTATAACTTTTTCCTTGACTTATACATGCAATGTTGGTCTAAGATCACCCTTTCTCACCAACATATCACATAATCCTAGGAAACCTGCAGGGCTCATTCTTATCATGCTATGACATAGATCACTTGAAAGAAAATGTGACATTAGCTCATCCGTTGCTTGGTCTCCTTGAAGCCATACTTCATGTGTGATTTGACCTCTAATATGTTTAAGTTTATTTATGAGGCTTGCGATCCAACCAGTTACAGTGATAACAACTTGAGCTGCTGTTAAATAGTACAATCGGTGCAAGTTTAATAAAGAATTAACCAATAAAACTTGAGCCAAAAGAACTTTGGCCAAACATTCTTTATCATTGACCATCTATACATAAATAATTTAAGATAAATTATGACTTAAGGAGTGAAAATATGACTCTGAAGGCATTTGTATAAATAGTACTTTAAGTAATTGTATGTCGGCACAAAGCATAGTGTTATGTTCTTTTATTCTCATTCCTTAAATATGATCTTAGATATATGAGCTTTCTGTATGGAATTAGTGCTAGCGTATATGTAGATGGTTGTTAATAGTTATTGGATTTTAAAGGTCATTAATAGTTTATAGCTATTAACTCACTTCTCATGATCATTGACTCACTTCTCATGTTGTTTATCATCTAAGATTAAAATATAGATTTCTAATATGTTTCTTGTAATGGATTAAAGTATTGCACATGTAATAGAGTAATGGGTTTTGTCTTCTATATCTTCTCAGCGATGGCATGTGTACAATATATCTGAAACCATTCAGTCAAGCTCCCATCCAAATATTCTTTACAGCTTTCTAGAACACCTTCTTATCAAATAAATATTTTTCAATATGGTCTAACCAATAAAATTAAACAAGAGCTAAGGTTTAACAATGTGAAGAGGACAATGAATTCAAAGCTTTCTTTGGCATGATCATTATTGCAAGATTAGTTTCAATGAATTTAGATAAAAAAAATAAAAAATGAAAAGCCTTGCAAACACTGATGTTCTCCACACAATTATAAATAAAAAAAAATGTAATTTATCACATGCTAGTTGTCAAATTAATGAATTTCCTCTCAAACTGCACCATCTTGTCTCTGGTGAAGTATTTACAGAAAAGGGCTTCACTCAGTTGCTCCCAAGATTCAAAGTCTTATCCCTGACTAATGTGAAGTTCTCCTTTGTACCAGTGGTTCACCGGGCCATTAAGCATGTACACTCCGAACCTAAGCTTTTTTCTTCTTCGGTGCACTTCATCACTGCAAAGGCCTTCTCCATCTCCTCTACCCAAACATCCACTTCATCAGGATTGGTAGTGCCCTCAAATGGTAGCGGCCAGGTCTTTTGAATTCCATAATAGTCTTCTCTTTAGTCTCCTGAGGAGTAGGCGGAGCAAGAGGAGGTAGCGGTGGTGGGGGTGGTGCTAGTCTTATCCAAATATTAATTGAAGGACATTCAAGGTTGAAATTGGTCAAAGTGGGAGAATGAAAACAAAGACTGTTAAACAAAGTAAGTCCCAACCTATCATAATAAAGGAAGAAAAAAATGCCAAACAAAATTATTTTGTGAAAAAAATTCAGAAATAATTACTACTACATAAGAAATAATTAAAGATGCTTAATACATAATATAACTAAATAAAAAAACTAAAACCCAATGCAAATTTAAACACCAAAAAATAAAAAAAAAAATACAATGAATATATAGACTAAGACACCAAAAGTCATAATCTTGAAATTTCATAATATACGTCTCTATTTAACAATATGCACATTGAGTATATATGCCTCTATTTTACAGATTTCTGAAGCTATATATGAATCGACAAATCTAACCAAGGGAATGTTTCTATTTTACAAGTTTCACAAGAAACACATAACAAACAAAGATCAAAACAAAGAATCCAATTAATAATTTTTCACAAACACATTTTTTCATAAGTCACTAAACTTTGGCTCATTTTCACTTTGATCACCGAACTTCAATTTATATCAATTTGGTCACTCAACTTTTAATTTCATTTCACTTGGTAGTAAATCAAGATATTTTCAACCTCAAATGAATGATGTGGCTCTTTTTCGATGAGCGTGGACATCTCTAATAGACTTAATAATGTGTCAATGGGAGGACTCACTTAGATTTTTAGACAGCCATGTCATCAATTGGGGATTGAAATCATTTATTACTGCAGGTTGAAATCAAATTAAAGTTGAGTGATCAAATTGATACAAATTGAAGTTTAGTGATCAAAGTGAAAATGAGCCAAAGTTAAGTGACTTACTAAAAAATTTACCCCAACAAGTGATGTTCATTGATGCATACCTAGGCAACAATCTTCAATAGAACATTAGTGGATTGAGAGCATCAGTACTACGGTAGCGATTCTCACTGGAAAAATAACCCAAATATGGAGTAGCAAGATAGCTGACAACAATATGTAATGGATTCTGGTAATTGGGGAGAGTGGAAGCGTAGATTTAGGTTTTTTTCATTTAACCCCTTTATAATTGAGAAATTCAAAAAGGATATTAGTTGTCATTAGACAAGTATATCAAGGATAAAATTGTCTAATGATAAGGGAATCCTTACCTCCTAATCACTCCGAAACCCCTCTCAACCTTTCACCCCAAGCAAGCCCTAAAAGTATTTAATTTTATTAGTTGATTCACAAGTTTTTATATTGATACATTCTTTAGTTTACATGAATGATTTGGGGTTGATTTTTACTTCCCAACTCCGACAATTAATGAAATTACATGCCGTATTTTGATTTGTTTTTGTCATTTTTAACTATAATTTTCAATACTTTAATTTGAGCTAGAATGATTTTTATTTTAATCTTTTTGTTCAAATGAAATCAGACTTTTTTTTTTTTTATCTTTTTTGTTTGTATAAAATCTCTTTCATGATATATATTATTAGATAATTGAATTAACATATGAGAAATGCATACATTTGTATTATATATAGGACACCTATTATTTCTCTAATGAAGCTAATTATATACTTAACCTTGATGAAGGCTAGTGTTTATTTATTAAGAAGTATGTATAGTAATTCATGATGCCATGAATTAAAAAGGGATTATAAAGATATAAAATATAACTCAAGTTGTCCCAGGTAATAGCAAGTAAATTAAAATTAATTAAGTTGGTTCCAAGTAATATTTGAAAGTCAAGGGGCCAGGTAGTAATTTCTCTATTTTTCAAGCTTGGCAAGTAAAAGTCTCTACAAATAATACAGAGGTAAATAGGGTTTAGATTAATGCAATAAAGAATTTCAATATATATATATATATATTGACAAATAGGTGACAAGCTCCCCCACTTAGAAGACCCATTATGCATTTTACTATTTGAGGGACTCGAACTCAAGTCTCCTCCAAACATAAAACACATGAGAATTGATGGGCTACACCCCATTCTTGAATTCAATAAATTTAGCTAAATGGATAAAGTCATAAAAATTTATCTATTCAATGCAATACGATACACGTTGTAACACATGATCGTATAAAAAGAGAATATTGAACAATCAAATAAAAAGAAACTAATAAAATGAAATCTAGAGCACCAATCAATTGGTAAATACAAGAACATAGAACAAAGAAGTAGGGAAACACCCTTTGATAAACTGACATAGGAAAACACCTTTTCCACTATTGTAATACTTAGCTTCACATTGCCCCACTTGCCATGGCAAGTGGGTTTTTTTTTTCCATAAAAATGGCTACTTTGTCCATATTTCCTGACTCACTCCACTTGGGAAAGACCAAAACCTCAACCTAAACTTAAGCTGTAAGCACTTGGGCAGCAATTACTGTAGGACCCAACTTAATCTTGAGACATCACCATTAGTTCAAGGCCCAACCCTGGAAGATTAAAGACTAGTATTTCAGACTTTACCAAAATTGATGTAGAGTAGAAAGCTGATTCCAAAATGCATGTATGAAAAATTCTTAAGCAAAGCTCCAACGCAAGTTCTCGTGATGATAATATTGCTTAAAAAATGGAAGAAATGGGGATAGATCTAAATCATGGATCTCCTAAAAGCATTTTCGCAACCATGAAGCAATCCAATGCATCCTATTTTAGGGGCCATGGACACTAAGCGGGCTTATTCTCAAGCTGTCGCCTTGGCATCCAAATTTCTAACTAGTTACAACGCTATTAACCATTGCTATTGTGTGGTTTCAGCTACATCACTTGCCTATTGAACAGGTGGCTATGTGTAAGCCGCCAAGTAATCTGACCATTCAGCTAATTATCCAAATTTAACAAGAAATAAAATATGGTCCATGATTGTTTACTTCTCATCAATGGTAAGGTTGTGGTTGTGGGGCTTACAAAGGGTTTCCTCACTTGAGAATCACATGACCTCAAATCTCTCAGGAACTAAGATATGCGTAGCAGGCACTGTTAAAGATGGAGTCATGGTGCTCATCCAAAGGGTTGCTTGATGTCTCATGAATTTGAACACCCATTAGAAATCTTTGAAGACTCAGACCTAGAGTCTAATCCAGAGTCTCAATCAAATCACATTGATGACTCTTCATGGTATTAAAGGGCGTCTCTTGGAAAAAAACCTATTAGAGAGGAAGTAATTTGAAGACTAACCCAGATCCTAACGCATATCTTTGTAGGTATTCATAGGAATCCTCTAGGTTTGTGTAGGGAATAGATTATTAGACAATATTTCCAAATCTCTCTCAAGACTCATGTGGGATTGGAAATACCCGCCTTGGCGTTGTGTCGGTGAAGAGAAACTGGGCAATATATTGAATCACAAAATGTTATTTATTTTTATTTATTCCATTTTTGTTGCTGCTTCCATGCCTAAAAGAGGCAAGCCTCTATTATTAATTACTCTAGACTAAAATCTTGTAAACATCTGATTAAGGGCTTGAATGCAAGGTAAGATAGGAAAATTGAAAATTATAAATTTCATTATATATATATATATATTTACGACATCATTTATATATGAACATATAGCTTATTTACATATATAATAAATCACTGCTTGTGCCTTGCTACTGCATTGCATGCCTCGTTATCGTCTTGAAATATGTACCTCATCACCGCTTTGAAATTTGTGTATATATTCTTTTTTAAAATTTGCCGTAGCTTTAGAGTGAGCATTTTTTTAGTGAAAACATTGATGCACGAGGGTATCGATAGTACAGATTCTAGTTTATGTTACATTGAAGTAGAATGACAAAGTTTGTATAGTCTTGTTGTCTATCTTGAAACATAAACATAGGGAACATAGAGATTTTAATAATAACTATGAGTGTATGAGTTTCAAAATGTCTTTGTATGGGCAAGAGTGAAGGGGAGATGATGGAGATTACTGAAGAAGATGACTTAAATATCTTCTTATAATCCTAAATTGTTCCTGAATATGTGGAGACCTTTCCTCAAACACCACCCATAGCTCACCAACACTGCCTGATATCAAGTGTTCATCATGGCTCACAATTAGAACCCCTCCTTGAAAGATGACTAGGCCTTGGATAAGTGCCTCAACTGTATCTAAGTCAAGATGATTTGATTGATCATCAACAAGTAGCAAGTCAGGCTTAATGAATAAAGCATGTGCAAAAGCTATTTGTATACACCATCCTCCAAAAAAAAGAGTTAGTAGGTTTTTTCTGCATTTCTGGATTAAAACAAAGACATGCACGAATTGAAACAACATGTGCCTTTGATGAATATGCATCAATAAATTCGAGCCTTTTATACATCTCTTCAAGCCTTTTTGAAATAACATCTTTGTCAAGGCCCCTTTAAGATGCCCATCACTATTCCTAAATTCAGCTTCATACTCCATATCTCTTTGTTGAGAAAATAGCCGAGCATCTTCTTCTAGTTGCTGTATCCTTTAAATATCCCCCACAACCTCTTGTTCCGCATGTAACCATCAATAGCATGCATGGTTATATGTCTAAGGAAAGACATTTTACCAGTCCCATCTCTCCGAAAAAAATCATAATGTATTCCAAAAGAAAAAGTAACTGAAATATCCATGAGTAGATTATGGCCACCAACGGATATTGATGTGCAATCCTGCAAGCGCACAGGGTTGCCAAGTTATACCCCTCGCCTGAGCATGAGGGGGTCGTATTCCCAAGGGCCCGAGAAGCTACCCTTAATTCCCCTTTGTGTGATTGTTTTGCCTACCAATTCGAGTGTTGTGACAAAATTTTAAAATACAACTCAAACTCTAGTGAAAAGATTTACAATGAAGGCAATGCTCGAGGGATAAACAGGGCAAGGAATTGGTCACGGATATGGATTCCCAAGGGGGCTACTAACGTGTGAAGGTTGCTCTAACTAGTATGAAATTAGGTAATTTGGATTGAGAAACCCTAAATTAGACCAACTCGATGGTCACGGCAATTGGTCCTTAATCTAGTACGAGTATTGGATACGAAACCTCTTCCGCCCAAATCCTCGTACAATTGCAATAAGAGTGGTAGGTTTCTCAAGTTGGGGTTGAAACACAACCAAGGACAACCCTAACAATGGAGGGGTACAAATACCTGATGGTCACGGCGTATTCGTACATGTATCTCTTCCAACCTTGGTGAGCCTAATACTAGGGCAATGGTCATGCAACCTAGTAACATCTAGCAATTGATATACCAAGTTCTCATGCATACCAATATATTCAAATACACCAAACAACAATCACAAACAAACCCAAATGCAATAAACTAATCAACCAACCATTCTACACAAGTTCACCCCCAAGATTCACCTACATCAGGTGACCTTGGGAGTTTTGTTATCCATAGCTACAAAATACTCAAGAAAATACATAAAAACAACCAAACAACACATAAGAAACACTCCTTCAAAGATTGGAGGCCGAATGACTCTTCCAAAGACGCCACTAAAGGGTTGGCTTCCCTCGTTGTTCTTCCTATCAAAATGTGGATCAAAGGGGTGCATCTCATAGTATCTTGCTCTCCTCATCATTCTCTCACTAGAAATACCCTCCAAAACTTTTTCTAGCTTAGATCTAAAGATGGTGAAGTGAAGTTCAAGAGGCTAGGGTTTCCTTCCTTCCAAAATGCCCTAAAAACCGTTATAAAGACCCTTATTGGGATGCCATGCGTGCAGCATACGGGTCGTGAAAATTTTAGAAATTCATGTAAAATGCTAAAGTGAAACACTACAGTAAAACTGATATAGTACTGCATGCGGCCATCTATGCGCCCGTATGGTTGCTCGCATGAAACTCCAGACTAAGCATTTTCTTCATGTCTTTATGCTACATCACTGCTACAGTGCTGCTATAGTACCGACTCTAAAATGGTGTTTTTGATGCTGATTTCTTCTCAAATCCTATTGTTGAGCTCCCCTAGGCTTTATTTGCACCTGTAATATGAAAGGAACCAATTTAGACCAAAAACGGGCATTGATTTTATACAAAATACATGAATCATACATGCAAGTACATAAATAATACATACATTTAGGCGTTTATCAAATATTTTGAAGTTCTCCATATGTATATCCTTGGCCGTCGACCCTCCATCACCATCTTAACTTATAGACACAACTGGCATTCCTACTTTAATAGCTTCCATCTCCTTCAAATGCATTTGCTATTGGGTCTCTCTCTATCTCTCCTTTTTCCCTTTTCTTCTCTCGATCTTCACTCTATCACGTTCAATCAGTTCAGGATAATCCTATAACTCAACATTTTTATTTACAAGTTCACCATCGTCCATCCGATCATACATCCATAGCGATGTTGCTAGGCTCTGGACAGCTTCCTTAGGCTTCACCAACCTATGCTTGCCAAACTTCTTTGAGATTTTGTTGTAAACCAATCGACATTCTTCATAGTCTTCAATGCAGCTGGAATCAACAAATGAGGACATCCTCAAAGGCTCCATCGCCATCAACGCAGAAGTCAAAATCCTCATCAGCGAGGATGTTGATAATGTAGTTGATGATGGGGCTTATCGAAATCCAATGCTCGAAGGCCTAGCACCTCGTGTACCACCAAGCTCGCTACTGCCGCCACCAACACACCTATTTTTGGATTCACCTTTATGTCCATGATGAAGAGACACCGGAGCAGAGAGAGCATGGATGGTGATACATAGATGAGACGAGTTATCAATCACAGCTTGCACACATTTGAATGTAGCAATGAAAGAGACTATGCAGGCCAGCTCGGGGGTGACAATTTCTATGATTAGACCACCATGGAGTATTAGAGTGAAGCCAACCTTAATAGAGAACATTAAGAATGATGTCAATGACAACTAGCAGTAGCGACAACAATAATAAAGTGACGGCGAGCGGCTTCAATATTTTCTCTGGTGATAGCGACTTTCTTTGGTGATGATGACGAGTGGTAGACAACAACAACTGCAATACTGGAAAATGCGGTAGTGACCATCTCTTCTTCTTTACACACACACACACACACACACACACACACACATGTATAGCAGAGAATAGGGGAAAAAATGGAACCTTTTCTTTATTCTTTCTTCTTCAAATCTTATTTCTCTTGGATTATCTCTCTCTCTGATTATTTTTTTTCTTTCAAACCTCTCCCTCTACATCCTTCTTCCTTCCCTTCCAATTCTTTCCTGCCTCCCCTTTTAAAATCTTTTAACCCTCTTCTTCACGTGGTGGTTGATCATGGGGTGACCATGTCAAACATATCCCCACGTCTTTTTTTTTAAATCTCCTCGAGATCTATGCTCTTTGATGATCTTGACATTTAAATATTTTAGATTGCTTTGAAATCTGTGCTCTTGGCTAATTTGAGATTTACATATTTTAGACGGCATCGAGATTTGTGCTCTGGTTGATTTTGAGATTTAAATATTTTAGATCACCTCGAGATCTGTGCTTTAGGATGATCTTGAGATTTGTCTATTTTAGATCACCTCAAGATCTGTGCTATTATCTAATCTTGAGATTTATGTATTTTATACCTCATTGAGATCTGTGGTCTTGGCTGATCTTTGAGATTTAGGTATTTCAGACAGCCTTGAAATCTGTGCTCTTGGCTAATCTTGAGATTTGAATATTTTAGATCGCTTCAAGATATGTGCTCTTGGCTGATTTTGAGATTTATGTATTTTAGATCTCTTCGACATTTGTTCTCTTGGCTAATCTTGAGATTTATGTATTTTAGACTGCGTCGAGATCTGTGCTCTTGGCTTTTCTTGAGATTTGAATATTTTGGATCGCTTGAAGATATATGCTCTTGGCTAATCTTAAGTTTATGAATTACCTCGAGATCTGTACCCTTAGCCAATCTTGGAATGTAGCCAAATATTATCAAATTTGTTTATGTTAACCATATATTATTTTAATTCTATTACGATTTGGCTACATTTGATTAAGATAAATATATTTTAAATTTTTGAATTTTATTTAAATTAGGACATGTATTTGATATATGTATATCTTTTATTTATAATTAATTATTTAATTAATTAATTTAATTTTCTTATATAAACAAATGCCACCTTCATACTTCTTTCACTAAAAATTTTAGTGAGATTGAGTGAGGGAAGTGAGAACTATAAATCTTTTTATATGTCATGGCCAACAATTCATAGAATGAGCTTTTTGGGACATTGACCAAAGTTGTAATGAATCCCCACATGGTCAAATTTTCACTCGACATAACTTTGCTTTTGGTATAGGATCTGAACCGATTATTATTATGAGGGAGAAGAGTATTCAGAATAGGCTTACTCTGAACCCTTAGTACGAAGATAGTAGGATTGATGCAATTTACTTAGAGCCTGAAGGGAATGCACAAGATTCGAATATTTTCCAACCTCTTGGACATAAAATCATCAATCACCACCCTGGATAGAAGGGTAAGAATCCCATCAGAAGTGAGTTGATTGATTTTCTAGTTTACGCTGATTGGGTCAAATATGTTATTAATAGTTATTCCAATGAGTTATCCCATGGGGGGCTAGTGGGAGGGATTATATCTTCAATTGGATAGTACAACATAGATCTTAATTTCTATAAATCATTGGTAGAAATGTGATGTCTAGAGACCAACACATTTCAATTCTTACATGGGGAGGTAGGAATTTCTTTGTGGGATATCAAGCAGCTTAAAGGGCTTCCTATTTATAGCAATATATATGACGAATTCATACATACTAATGACATATTTCACCAGAGAGAAATTTCTGACTTTTCAGTTTTGAGAAACCTTTTTGATGTCTTTTAATGGCTTCCAAGTCAAGATTTTTCTCAACGTGACAAAGGCGTATCTTTTGATAATTAGATAGGATGTTTTAGAAAGAGAACAAAATTTGATTCAAAATCTGATCCTCCTCTAAAACCCTTTTTAAATGCTGATTTACTATACTTTTGTGGCTCTTTAAAAATATGATTATACCAAAAGTTTTAAATGATGGCTTCTGATGTTGTACATGGGAAAAAGATTGCCTTTGCTTCCTTAGTTTTAGCAGCTATATATGCGGCATTGAATGGCATGGTCAATAATAGGAAAAGTCCTGGATTTCCATGACAATTTTCCCTTCTCACTTTCTATATGCATGGGCCTGATGTCACTTCCCTAGATTATATATGAAGGAAAATTCATGATGGCACACCTACTGTAGCATCACTGTAGTAGCCTGAAGCACAAAAATTGAAAGAAAAAGCTAAGTTTGGGATTCCTTACTGGCAGCCTCACGGCCGTGAAGACGATCGCCGCAAGCCAATTTGAAGAGAACAGTACTATTGCAGGTTTACTATAGCAGTAATATAGTAGTTCATTATAGTATATTATTGGAATTTTGGCCAGTTTTGTGAGCATCCTCACGGCCTATATACTGACCTTGAACTAGCTCGGAAACCATCCTGAGATCATCCTTTAAAGGGTTCTTTAGGGCATTTTGAAGGGGAGGGGAGGCATTCTTCTTGGAGCTCTTCACCACCATCTTTGATTGGTGGTAGAATAATGCCTTGGAAGGCATTTCTAAGGATGATTCGATGAGGAGAGTGTGATTTTGGGCGAGATCAATCCCTAGGGCTTGGTTGTAGGAGGTTGAAGACAAGGGAAACCACCCCTTGAGTGGCATCTTTAGGAGCTCCTTGCCGAGGAGTTCAAGGTGTTATTCGGCCTCCGACCTTTGAGGGAGTTCTTTCATGCTTTGTTTAGTTGTTTTCATGAACATTGTTGTGTATTTTGTTGGTATGAGCAACTAAACCCCTAAGGTCACCGGATGTAGGTGAACCTTGGAGGTGAACTTGTGTTGTTTGAATGCTTTGACTCGTCTATTGCAATTTGGTTTGTTTGTGATCCTTGTTTGGTGTATTTTAATGTATTGATATGCATGAGAACTCTGTGTATCAATTTCTAGGATATACTAGGTTGAATGACCATTTCCCTAGTATTAGACTCACCAAGCTTGGAAGGGATACGTGTATGAATACACCGTGACCATCGGGTATTTGTACCCCTCGAATATTAGGGTTGTTCCTAGTTTGTGTTTCAACCCTAACTTGAGAATGCCATTACCCTCATTACAATCATAGGAGGATTTGGGTGGAAGAGATTTCGTACCCAATACTTGTACCAGATTAGGGGTCAATTGCTGTGACCATCGGGTTGGCCTACATTAGGGTTTTCTCGGTCCAACTTGCCAATTGCATGATAGTTGTAGCATCCTGCACACTTTAGTAGCCCCCGAGGGGATCCACATCTGTGACCACTTCCTTGCCTTGATTACCTCCTAGTGTATTGGCTTCATTGTAGACATTTTAGTTGAATTTAATTTATTTCTTTATAGCTCTATTGTCACATTCCGAGTTGCAGGTTAAACAACATTGTAATGAGGAAGTAAGAGTAGATTCTCGGGCCCTTGGGAATACGACCCTCTCGTGTTCGCACGAGAGTTATTACTTGATAACCCGTATACTTCCAGGATTACACACGCACACCATTGATCTATGCACAGAAGTGGTTCAAAAGTGTCCAGGTTTTTTTCATCAAAGCATTACATCCTTAACTCGAAAAGAGCCTATCACAAATAGGGAACAAGGTTAATCCTCAAGAAGACCACAATTTATCAACGAAGGTATTTTCATTGGCCTCTCTAGTCCCATCTCCAAACAGAGTCACACTACTATGGATTCACCTACTTTCGTAAAACGACAGCGAACTCGAGGTATGTGAATATATACAGTTTAAAAACTTTTCATTGATATTGCGTAATAACCCTCACTTTAATTATTACTTTTTTTTACTATTATTATTATTATTATTATTATTATTAGATATATATATTTAAATCATAGTCACTTGCACATATGCCTTCGCTCTTTACATCCGTTAGCCATTTTTTTATTGTTCCGCCCATTTTTTAATTTGTTATTTATTTATTTACTTATATATATATATATATGTATAAATATTCCTCACGTTCTTTCTTTTTTTATTATTATCATATATTTTTTCCTTGAAAGATTTTTTTCGTAGGTATGCAAATAGATTTTTTTTTATTTAGAAAATGTAATAGCCACCCAAAATGCTGGTATGATTTTTTTATGTTTAAATGCATATATTTACTTTTAAAATATTATTTTATCAAACCCCCTCTCCTTTTTTTAATAGGTTCACTAGGTTCATTGGCTAAGGAAATTATTCCTGATCATCCACAGGGTATTATCAATTTGTTATCATTCATCATTATTTATTATTACTATTTTGTCCTTATTTGCGTTTAACCCTGTCTTAGGTGGTATACTAGCTGTTTTAGAGAATGAATCACAACACCGTTCACCATTGGTCCCAGAAAGTATGCTTTTAATTATTTATTTATTTATTTATTTATTCATTCATTTATGTATTCTACATCAATTCGACATATCTTTTTTTTATTGTGAGATTTAGATGTTCAAAATGATGAAAGCATCGCTACCGAAAAGGGCAAATGCCATATAAAATATCAAACATAACCTCCAAAGCCCACCTGCGGTGTGGAAAAGCTAACCTCACCAAGTCCGCATGTAGTGACCTTACGACTTCCCGAGCTCTTAAATTGATCATGGGCTCGAGGTGAAGAAAATACCTGAACTGGTGGGGGCTCCTATCGTCAGTAGGGAAGGGCCTTTACACGTTGTCTCTCTCTCACAGCTCAACACCGGCTTTTGAACCATTTCGATGTCACTCGACCTCTGCTCCGCCTCAAAAGGAGGCATGATCATATACACACTACTAGATGCGATCTCCTGATCATCCACATCAATCTCATAATATATATGCCAAGTGGTGTTTCGAGATAACGGCCTTCTCGCCCCCGATAGTATTTAATAATCCCATCCCCATGATAAGACCGGTGATGTTGGGGCCCTCTAAAAACACTAACTCTCGCGATACTACCCTTGATGATGAAGATAATCAACGATGATATATCCTAGATGAATTGGCACTATTTGGACCATCGAGGATTAGTAAAGTAGATCCTGCCGACTCAACACACCTGTGCTCTCACCCGGCCATTCATCGATCTACTGGCATCACAGTGTATATATCTATAGCTCGCCTGGGTCAGGCACGTGGCCTCAGACACTCCCTCGCCTCAGACCGACCCCGTCCACACAATATCCCGTGACGTGTTCCGAGGAGTTAAGCCGCGAGGATAACTCAGCCAGGCCTGCACTCCTCGTGTCAAGAAATCCTATCATGATCAAAAACTATGTAACACTCATACTATAATAATTTACAAATGCTCGAAACTATACGGTGTTAACACTATCAAATCTAGAATATGACTGATCGAACTGAATGGACGCTTGAACCTCGAGTGTCAATGCGCGGATAGCTGGCTCTCGAATCGATAATAGTCACCTCCAGCTTTCTACGGCCAACAGCTCCTCGATCTCAGCAGCTAGTTCAGCACCTCGCTGTACCTTTCTCAGTACATCCAAATAAAAATCGAGACTCGTCCCAAATCCAATTTTTCAATAACCTCTCAAATCGGACTCGGTGCTCGAGAATAGCGAATCCCATATCCTCCCTCGCTCGTGGGATGGCTCACGTAGTCTCTTGTCGCCTTGCTTCTTCGATCAGGGGTGCCATAACTACAAGAATTGAAGAAGAAATGATCAAAGAAGCTCACAAATTAATACTTCAAGAATCCACACGGTCATGTGGAAATTCCCCACGCCGTGTGGATCCACAGGCGTGAAAGCTGCATGGTCGCAAGCACCAAGAGTTTATGTATACAGCTCCAAGATGTTCTTAAACTACTTATAAGCATGATATTACCCTTCTAGAGGAAATCCAATGCATAACCACCAGTTTTAATCCAATGAGAATGAGAACTAGCAAATAAAAGATGGATTAGAGGCTTACCGACTAGATGAAGATAAAATCTTCAAAATCGGCCCCAAAAATCAAGTAAAGAGTGTTTATTGGAATTTTGCACAACCACGAGGTCGTGCGGAAATTACCCACGCCCGTGTGCTTGACGCACAGGGGCAGAAACGCACACCCCTGTCGCTTCTCAGTCAATCCGAGAAAAATCTCTATATGTTTCATACGCCCATGCAGAAATTCCGCATGGGCGTGGACCTTCACAGGACCAGCTCATAGGGGCACTTGATAAGTGCTTGTGTATTAAGAATGCGAAGTGTTCTTTCTTTACAATGAGCATTACTTTTACCTGGTTTAAGCCCTAATACATGTCTATTTGTGCTCTTTTGCTCAGGTAGGGTTGTGAAGCTATGTTTTAAAAAAAAGAAGACAAAAGTAGATCGTGAATGCACTATTTGATGAAATCTTGGAAGGAACAAACGTGAAGACACAAGTTGGGCTCAAAGATACATGAATGTGTGCCAACTTCCATGTATCCAAGCAATTACAATGATTTGGAGGGCACAAGGGCAGTCACATTTGTGTATCCTGACTTGTGCATTGATAGCAAGATCTTCACTAATGAACCCTTTTATTGAAAAAGCGAGGCAATCTACAGCATAAACGTGTGGCCATTTATGTTACCTCGATGAAAAGTGGATTCGAGAGTATTTTTGGCGGAGTATTGTAGCTAGTTACTACTGTAGCATTTTACTGTTTATAGCCAGCCAAAAATCAGAATTCCAGAGAATTCACACGGGCATGTGGAAATTCCACAGGGGCGTGTGGAAATTCCGCACGCCCGTGTGGATGCCCAATTCCAACCCTTTAAAAGCATAGTTGACCTTAGATTTGGGACTATGTAATTAAGGATTTCCACGACTCACTTGCATTGATTAGGAAGCACAATAGAGGGTTATTGCACTTGAAATGATTGTCCTAGACGGAGCAATATCCGGGTACCCCATTTATCGTCGATTGCCTTTCCTATCTTTTACTTGCGCCTCCTTTATCTTTTCTTATTTTTATTTGCATTGAGTTTTTTTCCATATCACTTTCAACATATTTTCATTCCAGTTAAATAGCAATCTTGGTGATTCTAAGCACTATTCCCTGAGGATTCGACTACCCTCTCAACGGGGTATTATTACTTCGACACCTGTGCACTTGCGGTTTACAAGCATATTTGGACGTGTCAAGTTTTTGGCGCCGTTGTCAGGGAATAGGCGTTTAGAAACACTTTGCACTTTGCTATTTTAACTATTTATTATTTATTCTATTTCACATTTTCTTATTCTTCCATCATGCTCATTTATTTTCTTTTTGTCATGTCTTTACTTTTTTTCTTGCAAGGAGTTTAAAATGATGATTGATCCTCTTATTGCTCAGTATTCTAGAGTTGAAGCTCTGAGTGAAAAAGTTGATAGAATTTTTGTTTCACAACAACAAAGCATTCCTTGTTGCAACACATATCATCCAATTGAAAAGGACAATATTGGGAAGCCCCTCAAGAGGAATGTCAAAAAGGGTGAGATACTCGGAGAGGATGTACTTCAGCTTGCAAAGAGTATTAGCTAACTCTCATTGAAGCATCCGATGTCTCGCCTCCAAAAATATGGAGACCACACTAAGATGTCATGAAGCCTCCTATAAAAAAACCTTGAGAATCAATTAGAGGGATACTTGACACACTTTCCAAGGAACAACAAGCATTTGAGCAAGCAATTCAAGTTCCTTGTAGAGATGATGTGGTAGTGAACGACAATGAAGAAGTTGGGCAAATTGAGTACATTGGTGCGTAAAAATGAAAAGGGAGAAGTCGAATACCATTTTTTTAGATTTTGGACAAGGTGAATGATGATTGTGCTAGCGCGAGAAAATTTTCAAGGGGATTTGCTATTGTTATGTTCCTTTCAAGCTGAAAATACACAAGAAGAAGTAAATCCTAAGGTAATGGAACAAGCACCACTCTTTGGGATTGATCAATTCATAAATTGCAAGAAAGTGATTTTGGGTTTGGGAGAAGATGTGGGCAGGAGATTGAAACCATCCAATGACCCACCTGTGCTAAGCTTGGACAATTCCCTACCTAAATTGTTTCCTTGGAGGCTAAAGGTAAGATGGTTGGTCTCTCCAACAAATATTCCAACCCGGCAAGTAGATTCTTGGTTTAAAGGAAGTAGCTATGCAATGTCTAGCCGGGAGGAATACACTCTTTTCAAGCCTCCATAAGGTAAGGAAGTGGTACGTCAAGCTAAGTGACGTAAAACAAGCGCTTCTTGGGAGGCAACACAAGTGTTTAATATTTTTCTAGTTTTTAGTTAGTATCTGCATGAATAAGGACTTGAGTGTTGGGATCTTGATTCTTAGATGTTTTTGCTGTGATTTTCTTGTGGACATTGTAGTGTTAGCATGTGCCTAATCGTGCGTGGCGAAGAATCTTGGTCGTTTGAGCGTATTTTTCGTGTTTTCTCTAGTTAAAATTGCATTATTAGGCAGGCTCTGAGTTTATATTTGTGTTCAGGAATTTTCTGAAAAGCCTGCAAAGTTTTCTAAGTGTCCAGAGAAAACACATGCCCATGTGGAATTTTCGCACGGGCGCATGCTGCCTCAGAGATCATCCAGAGATGGCACAGGGCGTGGACTCACCCCTTGTGAGCGACCTTTAGATGACCCACGCCTGCGGTGGAATTTCTCGCGACGGGCGTGTGTTTCTCTCGCAGAGAATTTCTCCTCCATCCCGAGAAGACACAGGGTGTGCGCCCGCCTCGTGAATTGCCCAAGAAGGATCCATCCCCTGTGGAATTCTCGCACCGGGCAGGAAATACTTAGAGAATTTTTCTCGTTGGACTGAGAAGCCACTGTGGGCATGCGCCCCGCCTCGTGGGTCTCTCCTGGGGAGTCACACAGGCATGGGTAATTTCCACACGCCCGTGTGGATGCACAAAAAACTCAAGAGCCGTGGGTTTTCTTTAAAATCTTTTCGGTTTTCTTCATCTTTACACTCCTAATCACTCAGAGAACACCCTTCCACTCTCCTGACCTCTCACCATCGTTTTAAAGGGTTGTTACTTGAGTTCATCGGTAAGCTTATCTTTCTCTTTTCTTTGCCCAATCTTTATTTATTTTGCAGCACTAGCGTCATCTTCACCAGCAGCGATAACAGATGCACCAGCAATTGACACCTACACTTGAGGCGTCTTTCCCTTCTCTGTTCTTATTTTTCGTATTTTATTTTTTGCATTTTATTTTGGAATTGTGTGCTCAGAAAGGATCTTCCTTCTGAGTTTATCTTTTAGTTTTGTCTCAAGTTGTATTTCATTGCTATATTTTTTTTATATACTCGAGTTGTTTTTGTTTATTGAGCTTCATTGAACCCCCTTGTGTATGCGTGAAGATGGTCTTGTCAGTATAGAAATTGAGGATTAGTCATAGGCACGGTTAAGCCGTGTGTGCTTCACAACCCATTGGAATTTAACTCCCAAGGATTTAGCTCCATCAAACGAACCACTAGGAGTCAGGGGAGTATTGTTTCAATTGCCCACTCCCACATGTGTTCTAAATTGTATTACTTTTATTGTGCTTGCATGTGTACATTTAGGGCAATGTACATTTTAAGTGTGAGGGGGGGAGTTCACATTGCACATGACTTTTACACAAGTTTTGATTAACATACATGCTCACGTAGCCAATGGCGGTTCACCTTAGTTGCAATGATTGTATTCTTGAGTATAGGAGAATTTTTAACATTGAATGTTCTCATGCTCTAGTTCTTGCTTGACTTTTTAGGAATTTTTGCACGATTGACACTTGTGCACTACTCACTCTTTAAACTCTTTTGGAAACTCAACTTTGATATTAAAGGGACTAGTTTTAGTTTTGTTTCTTATGTTATTTTGCTAAAAAGAAAATTGAAAATGAAAAGAAGGAACAAAATAGTTTTCTTGTTTATTTTGTATTTTGGGTGGAAAGAGCTACCACCTATGAAGTATGACGCTACTCTCATAAGTCGGATACTAGTTATGCCCTAATGAGAGAAAGAGCTATCTCATAGGATGAGTGAAAGCTACCACTCCGGTAGAAAGAGCTATGATAAGTGCTTGTGCGATATGAATGCGAAGCGTTCATTCCTTATGTTGAGCATTACTTTTCTCGGGTTTTTACACTAATATGTGTGTTTTTATGTTACTTTTATGCAGGTAGGGTTGTGAGGCCGTTTATGAAGGAAAGAAGCCAATGTGGATTACAATGCACCGATTTTGGAGGAAATCTTGCTAAGTTTCAAACGCGAAGACATAGGTCGATGTGAAATGCTAGAGTGTGTGCGAACCTCCTCGTATGCGAGTTTGGCACATCCATTTGGAGGGGCACAAAGGCAGTCACACTCGAGCATTCCGACTTATGCACATAGAACAAGAGCTTTACCAACTTGCCTATCATTGAAGAAGCAAGTGAACCACGACGTGAACATGTGCCCGTTTGCGTTACTCCGATGAAAGTATGGATTCGGGAAGCTGTTCAGGCAGGATACTGTAGCAGAGCACTTTAGCAACACGTTAGCAAGTACTGTAGCAGCACTGTTCATAGCCGGCAGAGAGAACACTAGTTCAGAGAATCCACACGGGCGTGTGGAAATTATCCACGCCCGTGTTGAAATTCCGCACGGGCGCGTGAAGCATCCACGGCCGTGTAGTTGCCCGATTCCAGCCCTATTTAAAGCCGAATCAGCCCCGATTTTAGTATTCTTTTCTCCATCTTTTCCCCAACTTGAGAGAGGGCTTCGGCTAGAGTTTTGAGTGGTATTTGCCAAGGTTTTGGAGAGGTTCTACGGCTCTGACATTGTCATTCCTTAGGAAGAAGGTTGGTAGGGGAGCTTCCGTCGAGGCGTATCCTATAGCGGACGAGGGAATCCTTGGACGACGAATAGAGGACTTTCAACAAGACCATCGACATGACTATCGAGGGGGTTTCTTTATGGATTCATTGCTTTTACATTTTATTTCTTTGATTGTACTTAGCTCCATGGAGAGCTAAATCCCTAGTGGGTACTTGGGTATTGTGAACCCTAGGATGTATTTGTTTCATTGAATCTCTTTATTATGCTTTCAATTAATTGATGTTTATTGTGAGTTCCAACCTTGAATGCTTGATTGTATGAACATTTCCCCTAGAGTGACACTAGGGTTGAGAGTTCTCGTTGGTAACCTTGTGAGTGAGTGACATAGTACGAGTGTTAGACAAAGCTAGGTTGGAGAGGGTTAAGAGGGTGAGTCGAGAGCTACAGGAGCATCCCCTTTCTCCTCCGATGTGATAGATTCTACCTCCGTTCCTCGAGTTCTTTGTGGCCATAATAGAGTGAATGGTCTAAGGGATAACCTTCCACTGGGCTTAGTTACGCGTGCAACGGAGTGAATCGTTTAGGTGATCTTAGTATCTAGGGCTCAATTGTGGTTAGGGACCTTCCACCTGGACCAAAGAGTTAGGTCTATAATTAGGAAGAGATTTATCACTTGGAATCCCTAGAGCTCATTGCAACTCTATGCGAGTGTGAGGTGTTGAGATTGTTCGATTTCTCATCCGGGACATGTATAGAGTTAGGCATAGTTGACCTTAGATTTGGGACTATGTAATTAAGGATTTCCATGACTCACCATTGCATTGATTAGGAAGCATAATAGAGGGTTCTTGCACTTGAAACAATTATCCTAGGCGGAGTATTATCCGAGTACCCCATCTTTATCGATTGCCTTACCGCCTTTCTTTACTTTTGCTCTCTTACTTGTTGTTTTTATTGTTGAGAATTGAATCATTGTCACACTTATCATCATTGATCTTTCACATAGCTAATAATTGAATTAAGTATTTTTATTCCCTTTTCCCTGTGGATTCGATACCCGCTCACCCGGGATTATTACTTCGACAAACCCATGCACTTGCGGGATATACGCAAGGGGACCTTGTCAAGTTTTTGGCGCCGTTGCCGGAGAGTAGGAATTTAGAGATACCTTGCAGATTGTTTTCTTAGCTATTTCATCAAACATTCTATTCTATATCTTCTTATTCTATCATTGTTCTGATTTCTTTTTCTTTCTTTTTATGTGCAGCTCCAGGTTATGACCTGAGGGAATCCCTCAATATTAATTGAAGTGGATCCCGAGCTTGAACGTGCACTTAGAAAAAAAGTGAAAGAGCCTGTACAAGAAGAGCCTAATTTAGCTGATTTGGAAGTGGAAGGATCTGAAAACATGGCAGAACAGAATGAGCAACAGCGAACATTATCTGATTATGCCAGACCTTCAGTGTTGGGGACACAGTCGAGCATTGTGTGTCCCCCAATTACAGCTCAGAACTTTGAGTTGAAGCCGGCATTCATCCACATGTTACACCAGTCTGCACAATTTAATGGTTTGGCCGATGAGGATCCAAATAGTCACATAGAGAGCTTTCTCGAGGTGTGTGATATGCTAAAAATAAATGGGGTGACGGATGATGCCATCAAATTGTGAGCCTTCCCATTTCCCCTAAATGGAAGAGCGAAGCAGTGGCTACACTCGTTACCTAGTGCGTCAATTACAACGTGGGAGGAGATGGTGGAAGCTTTTCTAGCTCGTTATTTCCCTCCCGGAAAATCAGCAAAGCTTAGGAACAAGATCTCATTCTTTGTTCAGTTAGAATTGGAGTATCTATTCGAGACATGGGAAAGGTTCAAGGAGCTCCTGAGGAATTGCCCGTGACACGAATTCCCAGAGTGGATGATTGTTCAAACCTTTTACAATGGTTTGAACCCGAGTACAAGGTAACTCTTGGATGCGGCAGCAGGAGGTACATTAGGTAGCAAGACCCCCGATGAGGCCCGTTAGTTGATTGAAGAAATGGGGTTAAATAGCTACCAATGGAATTCTAGGGAGAAGGAAAAGGTGGCCGATCTCTATGAGATAGATGCGGTAACTTCGTTGGCGGCCCAAGTGGAAAATTTGATTAAGAAGTTAGATCTTCTAACTTCAAATAGAGTGGCGGCCGTGACTAATTGCACCGGGTGTGGTGAAGGACATGCTCCCTCCGATTGCCTGATCTCTATTGGTGATGTTTCTTCGGTGGAGAATGTTGATTTTGTAGGTAATGGCATGAGACCTTAAGGAAACCCATATAGCAATACCTACAATCCAGGTTGGAAGAATCATCCCAATTTCTCATGGAGTAATCAAGGTCCACAAAAGGCCATGGGGCCATCGGGTTTCCAACAACAACAACAAACCCCTCAGGTGGAAAACAGAGTCTCAAGTTTGGAAACCCGAATGACTGACCTAGAGAAGCACTTGGCTAGATTTGTGCAATCTACTAATACTAGGTTTGAATCAGTTGAGGCTACACTTCACAACCACACCGCCTCTTTGCATAACCTTGAAAATCAAGTGGGGCAAATTGCGAAGTCTCTCTCTGAAAGGCCACATGAAAGGTTGCCGAGCAATACAAAGACCAATCTTAGAGAGCACGTGAAGGAGAACACTTTGAGAAGTGGTCGTGAGGTTGAAGGTAGGCTTCCGAGTGAGAAGTCAAAAGTACACGCACCTGAGGTTATAGAGGTAGAAGAGGGAACAAGCAAAGAGAAAGAGGTGGCACCCCCACCTTTCAAGCCAAGAATCCCTTATCCCTCTAGATTGAAAAATGACCAAGGGGATGAACAATACAAGAAGTTCTTGAGTTTGTTCAAGCAATTCGACATTAATATTCCTTTTATTGAGGCATTGGCCCAAATGCCTAAGTATGTGATGTTCTTGAAAGACTTGTTGACCAACAAAAGGAAGTTGGAGGAGAGTGCTTCAGTGATTTTAGATGCTTCATGCTCGGCGGTATTGGAAAAGAATGTGCCGAACAAGAAGAAAGACTGGGAAGCTTCATCATTCCATGTAACATTGGCAATCTTGGTGAGTAAATGGCATTGGCAGACTCAGGGGCCAGTATCGATGTCGTGCCATACACCTTCTTTCAAAAGCTAGGCTTGGGTGAGCCTAGGCCTACTCAGATGACTTTGCAACTAGCAGACCGAACAGTACGACATCCGAGAGGCAGCATTGAATATGTGCTTTTCAAGGTGGACAAGTACATTTTTCAGGTTGACTTTGTAGTGCTAGATATCGATGAGGATGCGGATGTACCCTTGATACTGGGAGACCGTTCTTGCGGACTTCCAAAGCATTGATTGATATCGACGGTAGAGAGCTCACATTGAGAGTTGGAGATGACAAGCTCACATACTGCCTTGCTGAAGCCATGCGGCATTCTCTTGACTTCGATGATACTTTATACTTTCTAGACATTACTAATGAGATTATTGATGAATACATGTAGGAAATGTTCAATCTGGATACGTATGAAGGTTTGTTCGACCAAGAGGAGGATTATGAAGAAGTAATAATGCTTGGTTCGATAGAAGAAGTACCATCTACCCCAGGGATCTTGAAGAAAGTGCTCCAAAAAATGAAGATCGCTAGGAGACGCCACCGGAAACACTCCAAGTCTGTTGGAGATATACTTGAACTGAAGAACTTGGACGTATCATTGTTAGGTGGTCTGAAGCCCGATAATACACCCTCTACTCTCAAGAGACTTTGCACATCATGCTTTCAAGCCATGGGTAAGAGGGTAACTTTCATTCATGAACCCCCGTGAGGTAAGACAAGGTACGTCAAGCTAAGTGACGTTAAACAAGCGCTTCTTGGGAGGCAACCCAAGTGTTTCCTGTATTCTTATTTTAGTTAGGTTGTTTGCATGAATAAATTGTTAAGTGTTGGTGTCTTGATTTTTATGATGCTTGTGCTGCGATTTTGTTGTGGGTATCTAAAGTCATTGTGTGTTTTCATGTGGAATTGGTGAAGTTTGGTCGTGTGAGCTCGATTTCATGTTTTTCACTGGTAAAAATTGCATAATAGAGCAGGCTCTGAGTGGGTAAACATGTTCAGAAATCTTCTGCAGAGCCTGCAGATTTTTCTAAGGCATCCAGTGAAGACACACGGGTGTGTGAAATTTCCGCACACCCGTGGATTTGTATTGCAAGCTCATCCAGAGAAGGCACAGGGGCGTGTGAATTCCTGAAGAGTTGGGCGGATTTTCCCAAGAGCACACAGGGGCATGGACTTCCCCCTATTGGCGATCTTGTGAACCACGCACGGGCTGGGTAATTCCATACTCCCGTGCGAAACTCTGCAGAGGAGTTCTCTCCATCCCGAGAAAACACAGGGCGTGCGGCTGCCCCTATGAGTTGGGCATGTGAATGTCCACGCCCGTGGAGAATTTCCGCACGGATGTGTAGAACACTTGGTATTTTTCTTGGATGTCCAGAGAAGCGACAAGAGCATGCAGCTGCTCCTATGGGTTGGGCACACGGGCATGGGTATTTTCCGCACGGCCGTGGGAGATCATTCAGAGTCAGTGAGAGTTTTTCCCGAGACCGCCCAGGGGTGTGCACCTGCCCCTATGATGCTCTCCTGTGGAGCGTACGGGCGTGGGTAATTTCCACACGCCCGTGTGGATGCACAGAATTCCAAGAGACGCGATTTTTTCTTTAAAAATCTTTTGAATTGTCTCATCTCTCATCTCCTGTCTCCTGAAAACCACCTCTGATCATCTTCTCGACCGATCATCGTTGTTTTGGAGGAATTTTTTTTCATTGCATATCGTGCCGATTCTCAGAATTTTTGCATTTATTTCATCGGTAACCTTTTTATCCTCTTTCCTTCGCCAATTATTGTTTTTCATACACTAAATATCTTTCATTGTGAATTTTCATTTTTACACTGCATGGTGTATGTTTAGAAAGCATCTGGACGCGGTTCTAAGTTGAATTTTTGAGAGTTGTTGTGCACCGCTGCGAGACTTTCACGCCCTCCGGATCCACACAGCGTGGGTACTTCCACAAGCCCGTGTGGAATTCGCAGAGATATTGCTTTTTGAGCTTCTTTGATCATTTTTCTTCTTCTATAGGATGATATGGCACCTCGCTCAAGAAGAACGAAGTAAAGCATCTCAGAGTCACCCCACCCTAGCCACTACACTTGGATTTCTCAAATCCGGAGCATCATATTTGATTTGAGAGACATTCAACACTCGGTTTTGGTCAGACTTGTTTCGCGGATTTGCAAGTACTGAGAGATATTCAGCAGGGCGATGAGCTGGCTAATGAAATTGATAAGATGCTAGCAATAGGAAGCTGGAGGAGGCTACTAACGATCAGTGAGCCAGCTTACCGCGCATTGACGCTTGAGGTTTTAGCGTCTTTTGAGTTTCAGTTGATGCATGGGAGATTTGACACTACGGATGCTATACAGTTTTAGGCATTCGGACATCCGTTTTCCATGAGTATCACTGAGTTTCTGATTCGTACGGACCTGTACGATATCGCTTATACAGGTACAGTGGAGTATAGATGATTACCGGCGGATTTTCCGCTATCAGTGACTCCACATCATGCGTATAGGATTCTGTGTGGATATGGGGAGTATGAACCGGGGTTGCCGAAGGCCACTAGCCTATCCCAGTCGAGCTACAAGTATTTACACACAGTTATCAGCAGGTCTGTGTCAGATCGAGCAGATAACACATCTGCTCTGACCAAGCAGGATCTTCTCTTTTTATACTGCATGTTCCGCAATGTGCCGATTCACTTGGGGTGCATATTAGCAGATATTCTGAGGTAACAAGGTCAGTCTGTGAGAGTGGGTTTATTATTTGATGGCCCCTATATTACCAGGCTCATTTTGGGAATGGGTTTAGGGGATGCTTTAGGTGGTGCTGAGAGGATAGTTGCGCCTAACCCTCTTGCGTTTGATATGATCAGGATGATGGGGTTGGTAAGGAGATGTGGGCCAGGGGTCTATATTCTTACTACAGCTACCCCAGAGACCGCCAGGAGCGAAAGAGTTACTGCAGAGGGTTCCCCGCAGATTCCCAGACCTCAAGCAGCACATGGTCCTCGAGCTTGTGACCGTATTGAGAGGCTTGAGAGCATTGTGAGAGAGATTCAGACCGAGATGGTGGATCTCCATTCTATACAGTCAGCTCAGTATACAGATCTTATGGCCCAGTTCGACTTTCTACGAGATCTATTGAGATCTAGACCCTCAGTTCCTCCGACATCCTCATCCCCTACCCCGCACCGGTGGGCCCACCATTTGTATCTTCACCAGCAGTAGCAGCACCTGAGCCCAAGGGCGACACCGACATTTGATTTTTAGTTCTTTTTCTTTTATGCATTTTATTTCAGACTTGTTCACTCAGAAAGGATTCTCCTTCTGAGTTTATTTTCATTTTGCATCTCGAGTTGTATTCGTTGTCTATCTTTTATATATACTCGAGATATTTTATTTTTTATTGAGCTTCACTGAACCCCCTCGTGTATGCGTGTAGATGGTCTTGTCTTCTTGGGGATTGACACTTAGTCATGGGCACAACCAAGATGCTTAGGCACTTAGCCATATGAGCTTCACAACCCGTCAAGGGAGTATTGTTTTGATTGCTTCTCCCATATTTGCTTTTGAATGATATATTTATTTTGAGTGAGCTTGCATGTGTACATTGGGGACAATGTACAACTTAAGTGTGGGGGGGAGTTTCATAGTGCGCACATTCTTTTATATTGTTCATGATTGATATATGCTCACATAGCCAATGGTGGTTCACCTTAGTTGCATTGATTGTATTCTTGAGTTTAGGAAAATTTCTAACATTGAATGTTTTCATGCTCTAGTTCTTGCTTCAATTTCTAGGAATTTTTGCCCGATTTACACTTAGTGCACTACTTACTCTTTAAACTCTTTTGGAAACTCAAGTTTGATGTTAAAGGGACTAGTTATAGTTGTTTCTTGTGTTAAATTCTGAAAAAAAAATAAAAAAAATAAAATAAAATGGAAAATCAAAAGAAAGAAAAAATTAGTTTTATTGTTTATTTCTGCTTGTTGGGTGGAAAGAGCTACCACCTATGAAGTATGAAGCTACTCTCATAAGTCGGATACTAGCTATGCCCTAAAGAGAGAAAGAGCTATCTCATATGATGAGTGAAAGCTACTACTCCGGTAGAAAGAGCTACCACCTCGAAAGTGTGAAAGCCACCTTAGCGGCCGCTTTGGAAAAGGGCTACCTTAGAGGATGTGTGAAGCTACTACCATCTTTGAAATTGATGTCACCTTTGTAGATAAATGAGTCCCTTGTGCTTAGAACTTTGAGGAGTATACCTTGGGTTGTTTTGAGTGAGTTCACATGCGTACACGATTTCGGGTTTGTTTTCCTTTTTGATTCAAGTTTTTAGCTAGAGCTTTGATTTTTTGTATTTAATGTTGAAATTTCCCTTACTTGTAGAATTCTCTCTTTGTATACTTTGGTGTACCTAAGGCCAAGAACTTTCAATATGTTCCTCATTGATGCACAAAATGTTTAATTTTTGCTTGAGGACAAGCAAAAGTATAAGTGTGGGGCAGTTTGATAAGTGCTTGTACGATATGAATGCGAAGCGTTCATTCCTTATGTTGAGCATTACGTTTCTCGGGGTTTTACACTAATATGTGTGTTTTTATGTTACTTTTATGCAGGTAGGGTTGTGAGGCCGTTTATGAAGGAAAGAAGCCAATGTGGATTACAATGCACCGATTTTGGAGGAAATCTTGCTAAGTTTCAAACGCGAAGACATAGGTCGATGTGAAATGCTAGAGTGTGTGCCAACCTCCTCGTATTCGAGTTTGGCACATCCATTTGGAGGGGCACAAAGGCAGTCACACTCGAGCATTCTGACTTATGCACATAGAACAATAGCTTCACCAACTTGCCTATCATTGAAGAAGCAAGTGATCCATGATGTGAATGTGTGCCCGTTTGTGTTACTCAGATGAATGTATAGATTCGGGAAGCTATTCAGGAAGGATACTGTAGCAGAGCACTATAGCAAAACGGTAGCAAGTACTGTAGTAGTACTATTCACAGCCGGCCGAGAGAAAAGTAGTTCAGAGAATCCACACGGGCGTGTGGAAATTATCCACGCCTTCTGCACGAGTGCGTGAAGCATCCACGGCCGTGTAGTTGCCCGATTCCAGCCCTATTTAAAGCCGAATCAGCCCCGATTTTAGTATTTTTTCTCAATCTTTTCCCCAACTTGAAAGAGGGCTTCGGCTAGGGTTTTGAGGTGGTATTGGCCAAGGTTTTAGAGAGGTTCTATGGCTCCGATATTGTCATTCTTTAGGAAGAAGGTTGGTAGGGGAGCTTCCGTCGAGGCGTATCCTATACCGGACGAGGGAATCCTTGGACGACGAGTAGAGGACTTTCCATAAGACCATCAACACGACTATCCAGGGGGTTTCTTTATGGATTCATTGCTTTTACATTTTATTTCTTTGATTGTACTTAGCTCCACGGAGAGCTAAACCCCTAGTGGGTACTTGGTTATTGTGAACGCTAAGATGTATTTGTTTCATTGAATCTCTTTATTATGCTTTCAATTAATTGATGTTTATTGTGAGTTCCAACCTTGAATGCTTGATTGTATGAACATTTCCCCTAGAGTGACACTAGGATTGAGAGTTCTCATTGGTAACCTTGTGAGTGAGTGACACACCACGAGCGTTACACACAGCTAGGTTGGAGAGGGTTGAGAGGGTGAGTCGAGAGGTACAGGAGCATCCCCTTTCCCCTCTGACGTGATAGATTCTACCTCCGTTGCTCGAGTTCTTTGTGGCCATAATAGATTGAATGGTTGAAGGGATGACCTTCCGCTGGGGCTTAGTTGCGCGTGCAACGGAGTGAAGCGTTGAGGTGATCTTAGTATCTAGGGTTCAATTGTGGTTAGGGACCTTCCACCTGGACCAAAGAGTTAGGTCTATAATTAGGAAGAGATTTATCACTTGGAATCCCTAGAGCTCATTGCAACTCTATGCGAGTGCGAGGTGATGAGATTGTTCGATTTCTCCTCCGGGACAGTATAGAGTTAGGCATAGTTGACCTTAGATTTGGGACTATGTAATTAAGGATTTCCACAACTCACCATTGCATCGATTAGGAAGCATAATAGAGGGTTGATGCACTTGAAACAATTATCCTAGGCGGAGCATTATCTGAGTACCCCATCTTTATCGATTACCTTACCCCCTTTCTTTACTTTTGCTCTCTTACTTGTTGTTTTTATTGTTGAGAATTGAATCATTGTCACACTTATCATCATTGATCTTTCACATAGCTAAGAATTGAATTAAGTATTTTTATTTCCTATTCCCTGTGGATTCGATACCTGCTTACCCGAGATTATTACTTCGACAAACCCGCGCACTTGCGGGATATACGCAAGGGGACCTTGTCAAGCTACCACCTCGAAAGTGTGAAAGCCATCTTAGCGGCCGCTTGGGAAAGGGCTACCTTAGAGAATGTGTGAAGCTACTACATTCTTATAAATTGGTGTTGCTTTCTTGTTGTAGATAAATAAGTCCCTTATACTTAGAGCTTTGAGGAGTATACTTTGGGTTGACTTGAGTGAGTCCACACACTTTCACGATTTCGGGTTTGTTGTCCTTTTTTATTCAAGTTTTTAGCTAGAGCTTCGATTTTTCATGTTTAGTGTTGAAATTTCCCTTACTTGTAGAATGCTCTCTTTGTATACTTTGGTGAACCTAAGGCCAAGCACTTCAAATATTTCCTTCATCTATGCACAAAATGTTTAATTTTTGCTTAAGGACAAGCAAAATCTTAAGTGTGGGGGAGTTTGATAAGTGTTTGTGTGTTAAGAATGCGAAGTGTTCTTTCTTTACAATGAGCATTACTTTTATCAGGTTTAAGCCCTAATACATGTCTATTTGTGCTCTTTTGCGCAGGTAGGGTTGTGAAGCTATGTTTTAAGAAAAAGAAGACAAAAGTAGATCGTGAATGCACTATTTGATGAAATCTTGGAACGAACAAACGCGAAGACACAAGTTGGGCTCAAAGATACGTGAATGTGTGCTAACCTCCATGTATTCAAGCAATTACAATGATTTGGAGGGCCACAAGGGCAGTCACATTTGTGTATCCGGACTTCTGCATTGATAACAAGATCTTCACCAATGAAACCGTTTATTGAAAAAGCGACGCGATCTACGGCATAAACGTGTGCCCGTTTATGTTGCCTTATGAAAAGTGGATTCGGGAGCATTTTTTGCGGAGTACTGCACCAAGCTGCTGTAGCCAAATCGACGTAGTATTTTACTGTAGCATTTACTATTTACAGCCGGACGAAAATCAGAATTCCAGAGAATTCACACGACCGTGTGGAAATTCCACAGGGGCGTGTAGAAATTCCACGCGCCCGTGTGGATGCTCGATTCTAGCCCTTTAAAAGCCGCGATTCAGCGCCGATTTCTCTATCTTTTCCCCTAAATTTTCTTCCACCTTTCCCCATCTTTGTAGGCGCCAGCGGCCATGGTTTGGAGAGGTTTTGGCAAGGCTTTGGAGAGGTTTGACGGCCTTCAACGCCGCATTTCCTTCGGAAGAGAGCTATTTTGGCAGCTTTCGTCAGCACCTATCCGGCGAGGTATGCCCTAGGTTTGACGAGGGGACCTTTGAAGAAGACGTGGCCAATCCACAAGACCTTCGACACAAACACAAGGGGTTTTCATTCTTGGATTACATCTCTATACTTTTGATTTCATTATCTATTGTATTTTGCCCCATAGAGAGCTAAACCTCTAGTGGGTACTTGGGTATTTGATGAGACGTAGGATGTATTCATTTCTTTGAATCTCTTTATTATGCTTTCAATTAATTAATGTTTATTGTGAGTTCCAACTTTGAATGCTTGATTGTGAATACACCCCTAGAGTGATACTA
>NC_052479.1:6008229-6056028 GCF_009730915.1 Dioscorea cayenensis subsp. rotundata
CCTATGGAGGAGTTCCCTTCAAACGACTTGTAGCCTGTCCTAGTGTCATAACTATGTCTTGGTATCCTCGAGATCATCCCTCCTTTCCATAAATTGGAGATCTATAAAAAGAATGAGCGTTCGGGGTTAGGAAAGCAAGATTAACGATCGGACTTGTACCGTAGAAAGAATCCATAGACGGAAGATCTTTGCAGAAGGCTTCAGCGACTACATTTTGACCAAACTTCGTCCGTCCCGGCTTTGAAATCAACCTTTAGGTTGAAAAAGATTAGTGGATCACCTCTCAGAAAGGGAGGGACAGAGGGGCACCATGCAAGAGAGACGGAGGAACTCAGTAGGGAAGCGGGGATAGAAAAAAACCTCAAAGATGAATTGAAGAGGCCCCATACATCCAACGGGCAGGGTAGAGTCTCAGACGGAGGCACGCCACCCTGCGAGAAGGAACAGAGCTTCCTGGCATCTCTTCCCTCTGACGAAGAAGTTGAAAAGAGGAGACTAAAGTAGCATCCATTGCCTGGCCTATGATATATGGATCACCTTTCGAAGTCGACAAAGGCTAGTTCATCACATCACATAAGTACAGCTCCCGAACGACCAACTTCTTTCGTCAGGTGTAGCACATTCAATCAAGGTCAAAGTTTCCTCATTCTTGCTTGACTGAACCCTCCAGTCACGATCAACAGGGAGAGATTCATGGTCAGGGAAGCAGAAAGCTTTCTCCGGTGATCCTTCTTCCTCAAAAGGGGATCATCTACCTCTTGCGAGCGCTTTCAAGCAGTTCAAAAAGAGAATCCATATCTTTGCCTTTATAAGCACTCATCACGAGGCTTTAGACGATAAGTTGGAGTCAATCCTTCTTTTTCACAAGGATAGACCGGATCCCGGGGAACCTCACAAAGTTTGATGGAGATGCTGCTCATTGACCGAGCCTTTGATCCGTCAAAGCCTGAGCAGAAAGTAGAGTTAGGGTTGTTCAAGATATACTACCCCGTTGACTCTCTATCAGTATCAGTAGGGCGAACAAGAAAAAGCTTTGGTGGACGACCAGTCACAGTACTCTTCCTTGATACAATGAAAATCAGTACCTCTATGGGGAAAGGCAATCCCCCATTGATCCAAGAGGCAAACATCCAAATCTAGCTAATGAAGTGAAAATCAGGGAGGGCAGACAAGACGTTCTCTGAAGTCTCTCTCTTTCCAGGAAGGGGTGCTTGTTCGGTGTCAGAGGATCCCTGTTCTCCTTGCATAGAAACCACCCTATGCTGGTGCTGGCTTTAGTTCTGATTGATGATTTCTCCCTGTTTGTTGGGATTGTTCTTCTCAAGAGATTGTCAATCACGAACTCCTTCCTCTGCTGACAAAGGCTCTCTTCTCGCGTGGCTTTTCCTCACCTGCTTGAGCGCCCCTGTGCAAAAAAAAGGCCTTTGCCCTGCTCAACTTTGCCTCCCTACACCCAGGCGGTCAGATCAAAATCTCCCGGAAACATGGAAGGGCGCGAGTCAGCTATCCAGTGAGCCAGGCTTCCCTGTCGAAAGATGCTTCCCATTGGAAAAGAAAGAGAATCGCTCGAGAGTAAGTAAATAAAATTTACATAGATAGAGATCAGAGTTTGGATGAGTGGACGAGATCAGAATAGTAGCAGCTGCCCCTTATGAAAGAGTGGTGAAAGAAAGTCTGATTCATAGGTAAGTTAGGAGAGAAAATTCCCTCTAGGCCTCGGACGTAATAAGACAGAGCCAGAAGGAGGGGACAACTGTCGTACACGCTGCCTACCTACATAGGACGGAGCAGGGGACCCAGACCTGATCTAATGCAGGTGAGTATATATGCTAGCTCCACCGCTGCTGGTACTGCCATAGATTGGAGTTCTACCGGTTCCGCTGCTCGAAAAGCCACTGTCTATGCCTCCCGGTGATGGCCGAGGTGGTTATGAGTAAGCCGCTGCTTCAACAGAAGGATCTACTGAGCAGAACTACTAAATCAACAAGATCCATCCCCGGCCCCTGCGGAAAGGAAGTAGAGGTAGGGATAGCAAAGTAGTAGACCCCGCTAAGGAGAAGGAGGGTAGTCTAGATTTAATACCAACCGGCTGAGTTGCGTCGAGTCTTTCAGCTGCCAGCAGAATTAACTCATAGGGAGTTCGATACTGCAGTCGTTGCATGATATGAACGAATACAATACCCTACGCTCTCCATGTTTTTAAGAATTTCTATATAGAAAGAAGAGCTCTCTTTCATTTACGCTTTTCATAAGAAAGCTGATTCACTCTCTCGGCCATGCGAATAAGGTAGCCAAGATAACAAAGTAGATCTCGCCCTGTAGAGCCTTCTTAGGTCGGTCACTGGGGTTGAAGCAACTTGATACTTCTATCGCATGAAAGTTCGGAGTTCGATGGAGTGATCAGTTGTACTAGCTTGCGATTCGAAGGCTGAAATTCTGACACAGTGCAGGTTATGAAAAAATTTAATCTGGAGGAGCAAAATAGATGAGTGCGACACTAAGCCCGTTTTTAGATTTTTTGAAGTAGTTGGCGATTGGTTTTGTTTTAATGTCAAGCTTTTAATAGGTTTTGATGCATATTCTTTACTGGGCTGAGCAATTTTGTAGGGGTCTTGAGAGTCTCAATACTACCAGCTGAATGGATAATAGCGGTATGAGAATTGGATCCATGGGGAGCAGGGCTCAAAATTGCTTACTCGCGGACTAGCCCTATAATCCTGTCAACCTAGAACCTGCTCTCCTACTACTTCCTTATTCGATGAGATTTGGAGATACTCACGCCCTTTGAAGACTTCTTCAAACTAGGCTTACTATGGGTATTTTTAAAAAGCTTGATAAGAGCTAACTATAAGTACATATCTAAGCGGCTTTTCCCTCAAATCAAAGCGCTTTCTCACAGGGATAGATTGTGCCCTATTCCCGACTACTTACTTAAATTGAAATAGTAAATTTTGATTGCTCACACTCAAAGGAAAAAGGCCTCCAATGTTGTATTCTATACTATGCACTGACATAAACTTAGCACTCATCACAGGCCTGCCATCGAAAGATTTATTCCGCTCTTGAAAAGCTCTATCTCTACTTTATCCCTCACTTGCTTTCTTGTTTCTACTGTAAAGAAAGGTGTTAAAATGAACTCTCTTTTGAGAGATGGCTTTCAAATTCCTTTTCATATGAAAAACTTTCTTAACATAAAAAGGCTTTATGGAAACATATTTCCTTTGCCTTAAATAAAGAGAGTCCTCACCTTGTATGGACCGCCATAGAAAAATCTTCTTGGTACAAATGATATTTAAGCAATAGGCTATCCAGTAACCTCACTAGGAAATATTTAGAAATACCCTAATATGATACGCTAAAGATTCATAAATGAAGGAAATCATAGCCAAGAGCAAAGATGTACTAGAGGAAATCTGGGGCATAGAGCAAATCAGAGAGTATGGTATGTATTTTGGAAGACATTTATTTTGCCACCTAGAGCGGAGGATGAAAGATTGAATGTCAAAGACATATTTTTGAAGAATGTAAAAAACATAAATGACACCATTAGATGAGATGTACAGATTGCAGTGTCTCCCGCCAGCTTGATAGTAGTAATGTGGGCTTTTGAACTCAAGTAACCTTGTCTTTGAGCTCGCTCAAGCTTCTAGTTTGAAATACGCTAGACTAGAAGTGATTTAGTCTTTCTTTGAGAGGGTGAAAGGCAGGCACACCCGAAGAGTCACTCTTACTATCTCGACTAGCCTAGTTTGAAGTATTTATTGATGGAACGATTGGTTAGCTCTTCCCCTCGATCCACTAGTTTAGAGTATATATCAGGATTTGGAAAAAAATTCCTTATTTTTGAAGTAACAAAGACACTAACTTCTTTGCGTAAAGAACCCGTGTTGAATTGAATGGAAAAGTCCTTCCTGGATAAAGTCTCCTGAGAAGCTGCCGGAAGAGAAAGATTACATTTCTGAAGTACCCCAAGGGAAGCTGATCCTTCCATTGTGACTATTGCAGGATAAGTGCCAGACATTTCAGCCCATGAGCATCAGTCTGTCAAAGCAAAGATTCACAGTCTTTTTACGAAAAACAAAAAAGAAAAACCATCCGTGGATCTGGACCGTTTGGATAGATATTTTTCTCTGTCCTGACCTGTCGGATCCTAGAATTTTTGCATTTCGTCGAAGGCTAAAAAAATGAAAAAAAGCAAGTGGCAGAGCCAACTCGGTGGATTAGGGAACCGATCTTTTTTTGTGAGTCAAAAAAACACTTCCTGAAAAAGCTTCATTATTGAAGGATCAAGGTCAACCTTGAGTTCTTTATACGCTAAAGCGAGAAAATAGAGCTAAACCTTAGAAAAAGCATATCAAGGTAGCGCGTCTATACGCTTTCAGCATATCATATAGAGGCTTAGCTTTTCAAAGTAGGCACGAAGGTTCAGTTCATCTTGTGTCCCTAACTCACTATTCCAATGAGGAAGAGGATCGACTGCCATGAAGTCGGACAAGTGATTACGAGATTCCAAACTTGGGTCTCTAGTTTAGAAATCCTGGTACCATAGACATGATTGCTTTAAACAATCTTTTTATCTGAAGTGAGAAAAGTCAGTCTACTCTTAGGGATTTGAGTAAAATGGTGACTCCAACCTTCTTTGCAATGATCCGGCATTTCAGATTGCAAGCTGTTAGGGCAACTTCCAGAAACAGACTGATCGTTGTCAAGACAAAAAGGGGTAGTCTTCTTGTGGATAGGACGATAGCCATGTCTTTTTTTTGGCCGTAAAATCCTGACTCTGTCATAGTCAGTTTAAGGGCTTGGCCTCTAGAAGAGAGCTTTCTAGCAGGGAGGCGAGCGCCTCCATCTCCAACTCAAGGTAGTAGGGCTTGGAACTCGGGATCACGTAGCCTCATCTCCGACTTGATTTTATCTCCTTATAATGAGACATAGAACCGAAACATAGAGCTTTCGAAAAGATAGGCATGTCTCGGCAAAACTCCTATCAAACAAAGTTTGTAAGACCTCAAATAGAAATAACAGGGGCCACCTCTCAGTGGCTACCTTAAGGTCAAAAGAAAAGCAAACCTTGTTGCCAACTAGTGAAACTAACGGTTTGGTTTGGTCAATGGTTGTCTTATCAATCTTCTTGGCAAGACAAATAACTGTAGCTAATGAAAAGAAAGATAGATACACCTTGACCAATAGATCCGAATGTTCATTCTTTTTATAGATCTCCAACCTATGGGAAAAGGAGGGATGATTCGAGGATACCCGGACCTAGTTAAGGACACTGGGGACCGAGGAATTAAGTCAAGTTTGAAGGGAACTTCTCCATAGGCCTTCGAAGGCTGGAGGCACCTTGCTTTAAATACAAAAGCTAGATGCAACCACCCGGACCTCTTCCCTAACTTGTAGATTGACCGTGAAAAGAGGTAGGCGCCAATACAAAGCTCCTTTGTCGGGACCATCAGTGACCAAGAGAAGCACCTTATTTAATTAATTTCTCTTAATTACGTAGCCTCCCAAGATCCGAGAGTCTTCTAAGACACTCTGCCACCTGATAGGTGACACTTTCAACAGAGAAGGGAAGAGTCTTTTCATGGTTTTGGTATGTTAAAGCATCCAAGTGGTAGTGAAAGCACCCCTCAATTACCTCCATCCCACGGTTGGGTAATTGGACCCATGATAAGATAGGGGTGGGAGGCTTCTGCGTCACCCCCCATTCCCACTCGATAAAGAGATTCTATACCCCTCCTGGTAAGAGTGCATACCAATAAGGACTCACCCACATAACCTTCTAAATGGAGACCATAGGATGGCACCAATGTTGTCATCCATCGAGCCTTCGTTATTGGACTAATCACATCCTAGTAAGGAAGTGGAGGTTCGATGCACTATATCAGTAAGTTGCAGACCTGGGATCCTGTCCCTCGACAGACCCACAACTACCAACCAGCATACCCGACTCCTTTCGGAATGCTGGCACACAAGGCGATCCATCACGACTGGTGACACCAGTCCGCCTGGGTTGAGCCCTTTGTCGGAAGGGCTCTTCATAGACGTTCTAAAGTCAAGTATATTTCACGAGTTCATGAAGGAATTCTTTTTTGGGAGCACACGATTATTATGACTTATGGGTATTCGATGAATTCCACGAGCCTGACAGCCAGAGTTCGATCATCGGGGCAACCCAAGAAGGAAGGGCATATGCCAATACCATGTTGAAAATCTTAGATGGCCAAGAGTGTAGACTAGACTTAAAATATTAGATAATTTTTTACGAAGAAAAAAAAATGTATCCTTTTTAATCATCGCTAATCAAATATACCATTGTTTTGCAGATGAAGACAAACCATTTAATGCAAGATGCCATCAATTGAGAATCTCGTCAAATATACACGAAGCAGCATATCAAGATAGATGCGATTTCTTACAGTGGTTGAATTACAAGGAATGTACAGGGTTTCTCACAAAAAAAAAGGGGCACAAGAAAGGGAAAGGGGGACTATGCCTTGACCTAAATGAAGAGTTTATAATAACCCAGTTAAATCAATTTGCCATAAAAAGAAATGTTAATATTTTATTTACCCACCTAAAGCGGGGTATAAACCAAAGTGCGCAATCATTCGAGAAATCGAAGACAGAGAATATGCTGTCTTGTTAAATTTGAAGACGGGGGGAGACATGGAATTTTCTACAAGTAACTACCTCATCAAGAGCGGAGAGTATGAAAAGGATTTCTCAATTATAAGCTTGAATGCGAGGCAGTGGCGAAGAAGTCGAGACCAAGCCCCAGAAAACACATAAGCTCGGGCATTCCATTTCTTATCTCTGCGGGTTCGGTTCCTCATTATCCCAAACATATCCATTGAGTGGAGTCCTCAACATGGTTTTAGTAGACCGACCAGTCCTACTAAGTATAAGTAAGGAAACATCCGGCACATCAAGCTAAGATGACTCTTAAGGAGGTTGTCCTCGGAACTTCATTATTTGAGTGAAAGGGGAAAGAGGAATTATTTGTTCGAAAGAGAACCAGTCTTTCTTTATCCACATGTCGGTGGAAGAGAACAGTTGCTTGAAAGTGAAGTAAAGCCTTAGCCTTAAAGTAAAGAGAGAATTCGGTAGCTTTCACCCGACCTTTTGAATGATTTTTCTTATTACAAAAAGACTAGAATAAGTAAGGTTGAGCAACACTAGTTCCGACCAAGAGCGAGATCCCAACTTAGTATCGAGCGACATAGGTAGCGACACGAGTACAAGTTATCGAGGAGGTAGTCCGGCCGAGGCGAGAGCAAGCGAGTTCATAAAAGAAGATCTTCTTTCCGGAGCCCGCCAAGCCGAGTCCGAGTAAGCAAGCACAAGTAGCGGTTCTATCGAGGGAAAGGAGGCTAAATAGCTTCTTCATGAAAAGCTTAGTTATCCCATTCTATTCACGCACTCGAGGTTTCTATAGCGGTCGAGGCGTGTATGTACATATTGTTGAATTAGGATAGGGAGGATGAGGATGAGGTTGTCGCAAAGGGTAGTCAGTTGCCCAAGGAAGCAAGGCCAGAGAAAGGACTTTCGTTACCCTATTGACAAGACTGAGTCTTATTTTGATATCTTGTTGAAGATGAATATGAGTAAGTTGCCTCCCTCTAACTATATTCAACCTGGTGATGATAATTTAGATAGGTTTTGTAGATATTGCCGCAAGCAACAAGCAATAAGGGTCATGAGTGCAGTCTGCTGTTTTGATCTTAGGGACGTTGCAAGCCTTTCGAGATAATACATTGGTTTTTGAAGGCGAGTACGAGTCATTCCCCCACCAGACAAAAATTGAGACCAACCCTCTCCAAAATCATTACTGCCCACTTTGTCAACATGGTGTCACACTTGGGAGGTGATGATGTGATTCCTTATGTATACTGTATACGTAGTCGCTTGACAAGTCTACCTCCGGATCCGTAATCCATCTCTTTACTGTTTGTTCTTCTAGGTCGGTGACCCTAGTCTTGTTTCGAGGTTTATTCCCGCTCGCCTTTTTACGATATGGTTGTACCCACTTCTTTTTCATTACTTCTATGTGTTTGCCTTCTTTGAGTGAGGCCCGATGTAGTGCGAACTTGAGGCGGTGCTCGCTCGTGCTTCTTCTAACCCGGGAAGCACGTCGCTGAGTCAAGGCGAGGCTTCCCTCCTGAGCTCTCATTTTTCCCGTGTGGGTTTGCCGACTTCAAGCTCCACCCATTACATATATATATATATATATATATACCTGAGGTTTTCCACTTTCCTCCACACCCCTCGAGGGATTAAAAAAAGACTTAGTTTTCAATCTTGTCCTGCCCTACCTACCCATTTAAAGTGATTCATAAGGTCCTGAGGGGTTTGATCATCCAGCATACATGATGGTAGACTGTGTCCATTCTGGCATCATGTATCAAGGCATCACAATCCAACAACATCTCAGAATAAGGTCTCGCTAATTCGATGGCTCGTGGACTCAAGTATGAGGGAGAGGGATCGTCGATCGGTGAGAGGCGATATTGGTTATTGGAATGATCGGTTCCATTTAGATTAGTTCAGCAGTTAGAAAGGTGTGGTCGGGGGTGAGTGGCCTTCCGGTGGAGAAGAAGGGGGATCTATCCGAGTGGAAGGAAGAGGCGAAAGATGAGGGCTTGAACCACGACCCAGGTCATTGAAGCCCCTAATCTATTTGTTTTTTTAAAATTTATGTATATATTGGAAGAATGATGTCAAAAGCGAAAGCGGCGAGGAAGCCAAAGAAGTCGAGGCTAATAGGCTGGATTGAGTCGATCAACAAAAACAAAACAAGCAGAATCGATATGAACCTGAACATTGAAATGATTGCACAAAGCCTGATGGGGTGGTTTGCTCCAAAAATAGTCCACCCATCCTCAAACTGGTCTTCCTAACCGACCTCCCTTTCGTCATTTGCTAAGTTTAGAAGTCTTGTATTGTATTCTAATGACTCAAGATGTGAATGGAAATCATCGATCAATCCATGTGATTTCCTGCCTGACCCCACTCTATCGGGCTAGCCCACTTCGATTGTGAAAGGGAGATATAAAGGAGAAAAGTAGTTTACGTCCAACTGCCAAACTCTTCGTTAAGTCATTTTGCCCACAAAGTCTCGTAAGTGATAGAGATCCCCGATGAACCGGGTGATTCTGGATTGAGATGTTCAAGCAGCTATACTAGAAAGGTCGAAACTACACTTCTCCAAAAGAAAGCTTCCACCGGACAACCAGACTGAACGAGCCAATACCCTCCTTTTGGAATACCGCTCCGTGGGGCACTTTGGTTGCACCAACCAAAGGGATTGGGTGCATCTCTTGGATAGGGAAGAGCCCCGCAGCATACCAGTTCGCTAAGAATTGGCAATAGACCACTAACTTAGCCAAGGCATTTCTAGTTCCTAGCCCATCTACCGCCAAGGCAATGAAGAAGTGGGCAGACACTAAACGGTGACCCATATGTCACGTGATAGATCTGTATGATGACAACAGTAAACACGAAAGCTTAGTCATGGAAGGGAAGGCCATTAAGGGGCAAAACCCAACCGAGTCAGTCATAACAACAAAACTTAATTGAAGACCGGGTTCCAGCCATTGTGCTTATGCTTTTATGGGGGCTCATACTGAAAAAGTGAGAAGCTTACTATGGGCTGCGAAGTAATGTAATGCTTTCGAAGACCCTCTTTCACACCGTTAGAAGAATTTACTTACTACCTATCCTTCAAGCCTCTTTGACGAATGAATAAAGCTTTTCTTCAGAGGTGGTTAGAGTTTCTCTCCAATAGGGTAGGTCTTGGTGTCCCATTATAGGTATAAAGATTGGTACGTACTAGGAGCCTGCTTTGAGCTTTCGATCCATTAGAAGAATGAGCATAATTTTGAAATCGAGAGGTTATGGTACCTGTTTCATATATTGCTAAAGTAATGGAAGCAGCACTGACTCCAATAACTGGAGCGAAGGTTGCAGCGATAGAAAGAGAGATAGCTGTAGTGGCATAGAGAGTCACGGAATTATAAACTACATCAGTTATTGCAGCATTCTCAGATCCAGTTGCTAAGATAGCAAGCAGCATCTTTCTCACTTCTGCCCAGTGAGGAAGCTAGAACTTCCTATCCGCACAAAAAATTGCTTTATTATTCCCACCGGGGGCTGGCTTACTTATTCCCGGACTAGGGTGGGAGTCAAACCCTTTTGCGGGTACTAGTGGATGAACGCAGCTAAGACAACCCCCGATCTTTTGTATATGACTTGCTGTACCTTTTTTTTCCTGACATTGTCATGATTTTTTTTATTAGCTATCCTTTTTTTCTTGGTGATAATGCTCTGCAAGTCCTTCTTCCAAATAATAGAGTCTAAATGCGCCTTATGATTATCTTTGTTCATCCACTCCTCATGAATCCTCTGTTACTGAGAAGGAAGATCTCACGATTCTCTTAGCTTGTGATTCTTTATCCGTGTGAAAAAAACCTTAAATATGTTCATTCAGGTAAGCCCTTCTCCTCACTTTCTTTTGTACATTGGAAGCTATCTTTGATGAAACTTTGTTGCATGGGAGTAAGCTTACTTTATTTTGTTTGACAGTCTATGCAGTAAATTGCTCTCTATATTGGCCTGAACTTGCCTTGTCAACTTTACGGCAATAAAAAAATTTGTGTCAACCATGACCGTCTTCTTAATTTTTTTATATGGTTTATTTAGTTTGATGAAATACGCATACGTGCTATAGAATTGCCGGACTCCGGTATCAAGGTAGCGGCCGATATTGGCCAAAGTTAATAATAAGAAAGATCCGACATCGGAACTACAGACAAGACAGACAGCACTTTTTTTAGCATTGAGCCCTGCTTTGACTGAGATTTCTTCTCGGACTGCAACCTTTTTGTCTACACAATTCACGGCAAAGTACTGATCTCTCGCTATAATATATAATATAAGAAGACTTCCTCAGCTACCTACGAAGTTATGATAGCAACTCCTGGCTTCGGGAGATGAGGTAGAACAAGCACAGACCTCAAAAAAGCACTATAAAATAAAGGAAAAAAAGAAAGCTACATTGCATAAAAGTCTCTTGATCAAGATGCCATGGAGACGCGATCTAAGACTCAAGCCGGCAAAGGCGTTGATGGCCCCAATCAAGCAAGATGAATATCCCGTTGAAGAGGAAGGTTATGAAAAACTGTCGGGGCTTATCCATAACTAGAATCATGTAGATGAATTAGGTTATGAAATAAAAGAAGGGGCAGAAGAAGGATCTCTCTTTCAACATTCAGCACCTCTGTGACCCAAGGCGTATGACTTATCGTATGGCCAAAGCAAGAAGGTCAGAAAGTGTCCTCCGTCTAAGGAATGAGTTTGAAAGCAACCACCGTTGGATCGATGATTCCATTGCTCAGGTTGAAAGAATGTTTATAGCAGCACAACAACCGATCTCCGTCTCACCATCTCTAGTTCAGAATGAGGTGTCTGCGCCTCAGGCTCCGTTCATCCCTCCACCAATTGCTAATCTTGGGGACATAATTATACCTTTGTATATATAACAGTTGCTTTCTAAAATTCTACGGAATCTCAACACAGGTAGTACCTGCTCTATGGAATCTTGGGGACATAACTATACCCTACATACCATGATGTTGTCCCCTTTCTTCCAGGATAGGCACGCCATGCTATACTGCGACGCTGGCTCCATACGTGGAGCATCACTTATCTTACCAAGATTAAACAGGAGCCCAGCCAATTTGCTACAAATTTTCTCACCCAGTGACGAAATGCAAGTGTTTACAGTTAAAAGAAGTGTCTATAGAGGGGTGTAGAAAAGAAGGATCACAAAGATGGTGTCTAGTCTAGATTCTTTGGTCATCTAGATTCTCTGGTCATCTTCTTGCCTTGGAATACATGACCTGCTATATTGTAGTCTACTTGTTCTATCTTCTGTGAGCTATGATGGGCTAGTGGTATAAGATTCGTGATCATGATCTCATCATTTCTTCGATGAAGAGGATAGGAAATGCTAGCCTTCATTCAACTGCTCTAGCCAGGAAGAACTATGGATGGGCCGGGAAGGAGGTGACTGATTTGTAGTTGAGCCTCTGACCTTGAGAATGTGCTCTGATCCAAAACAATCTGATTGTCAAAGTACTGGTGATCTTGCTTTGAATTATTCATCGCTCACTGAAAATGCAAAAATGGTATGGACGGTCTAGACGATGACGGAAGCAAGGTTGAACGTAGTACAAAAAGGAAGCCTCCAACCCTATGTCCCTTTCATTCTGATTATAGGCTCATCCTGAACCATCGATTTTGACCCCTACTTTCTATTAACCCCCGCATCCTCAACTACGACTCCTAGCTCCCGGAAAAAGGACTGGTCGAGTCGAGCGAGACCTCTTTCAGTTGAAGGAAACTGAAAGATATGCATAGAAAGTCAGTTGGGTTCGCCATCAACGGTGAGAAGCTCAAACGCATTCTTGAGAACCTGGTGTCCAACTTATAAAGCATATTGAACTGTCGTTTAAGGGCCCGGTATCGAATGCGCTGATCATGAGACCGATCTAACCTATTAAGGAATGTAGCCAAGTGGTCTATGGCATGTTGTCGACTCTCGTCTAAGAGTGAAAGTCATGTAAGCATTCAACATGCTGCTGGTTCTCAAAAGTTGAGAGATAGTTGGTGGATCTCTATCTCGGCCTCTGTTATGTAGACCAAGGAAGATAGAGTTTGGGTACAAAATGTTGTGCGATAAATGCGGGTAGAATGAGAAGAGAAGTAGTGCGGACTTTAGCTTTTGCTGAAAAATCTTACAATGGATAATTGAAGCACTCATTGGAACCAATTGACCTATCCTTCCCTTTCCAATCGGTTCATAATGACCATAGCTCAATAGTTGGTTCGAACCGGGGAATCAGTCTTATTAGCAGGGCATGCAACAATGATAGACGTGGAAGTTACTCTATAAAGTCTTTCATTCTGACATCATAAGTTGTGCTATTTCAGATCCCCATGATCGATATGTCCGACTGGTGAGCTAATCGAGATATCCAAAATGGTAGCTACTCTTTAGAATTGATCTAGCCAGACCAGACTTTATAGTGATAGCCGATCATCAACTCGGAGGAGAAAAGAACCTCCTTTCCTCTGCTGCAATAGTTTGAAAGGAGGAAATCTCATCTATCGCATCCGGACATAGTAGCTACACCTAACACGACTACAGGCTACACATGCCTATTGGATTCCATACCACTGCTCGGATTAGATTAGCTGATCCACCTGAATCAATTGATTTATTTTGTCAACCCGATATACCTCTCTTTTACCACTCGCCACCCTCCCATCTCTTGCTAGCTCATTTCTCAGACTGGATCCGGTCATAGCGACTGATAGGTTACCAGTATAAACTGCAAGGGATAGTACTAAATGGAATCCTGCCCAGCGGATCCTAAGATCCCCTTCAAGGATATGTTTGAATGGTCTTTATCCAAGTATTAATATAATAAAGGGCAAAATTAGAAAGAGAGTGCCGTATAAAGAAATTAAGTTCAGTAAAGTAAATTCTACGGCCACATCTACCCCGCAAATAATAGGCATAGAGCTGCCAGTGAGAATCATATTTTTGGCATACATTAGTAAGTATAGGATAGTGGGGCCCGACATGTAACTTAAAAATTAGAAAAAACGAGTCCGTAAAAGACAAATCCAAGTTCCTGAAGGTAATTGGTGAATCGAATTGATGAAACCAGGCCTGCCAGGCCTGTTTGAGTCCATAGAGAGCCCTCTAAAAGTGGAAGACTTTGGATCTTGTGAATCAACAAAGCCTGGTGGCTGAGCTTACCTTAATTTTTCTCTCCCACCACTTTCTTTGTTCGATAAGAACAACGTTAAACAGGCAATTTAGTCCAAAGTTTCAGTCGGGGAGCTGCCATTTCTTTTCCCTGCACAAGGGATCACCGAAGATGTCTCCTTGAAGTCGAGTCCCATACATATGTGGACGCAGTGCAGAAAAAAACTAACTCCCACGATTGGTTGGGTACGCCAAGGGGGAAGGAAGACGAATGACATCTTAGCACTCTTCCACCATTTCTTTAACGTAAAGTACTTTCCGTTTAGTCAATGTTCCCTCAACTGATTCAAACCTTGTATTTGCCGATTGAACAAATCTAGCCAAGTGCTTCTCCAAATCCGTCATTCGGGTTTCCTAGCCTGAAATTCTGTTTTCCACTTGAGGGGCTTGTTACTGTTGTTAGAAACCCAATGGCCCCATGGTCTTCTGTGGTCCTTGATTACTCCATGAAAAGTTGGGATGATTCTTCCAACCTGAATTATAGGTGTTGCTGTATGGATTCCCTTGAGGTCTCATGCCATTTCCTACAAAGTCAACGTTCTCAACTGAAGAAACATCACCAATGATGATTAGGCAATCGGAGGAAGCATGTCCTCCACCACAACCAGTGCAATTGGTCATGGCTGCAACTCTATTCAAAGCTATAAGATCTAGCTTCTTACTCAAACTCTCCACTTGGGCCGCCAATGAAGTTACAACATCAATTTCATGGAGACCGGCCACCTTTTTCTTCTCCCTAGCATTCCACTGGTAGCTATTTAACCCCATTTCCTCAATCAATTGATGAGCCTCATCAGGGTCTTGCTACCTAAGGTACCTCCTGCCACCACATCCAAGAGTTGCCTTGTACTCAGGTTCAAACCATTGTAGAAGGTTTGAACAATCATCCACTCCGGGAATCCGTGTTGCGGACACTTTCGCAGGAGTTCCTTGAACCTTTCCCATGTCTCAAATAGAGACTCCAATTCCAACTGCACAAAGGATGAGATCTCATTCCTAAGCTTTGCTTATTTTCCGGGAGGGAAATAACGGGCTAGAAAAGCTTCTACCATCTCCTCCCATGTAGTGATTGATGCTCTAGGTAATGAGTGTAGCCACTGCTTTACTCTCCCCTTTAAGGAAAATATGAAGGCTCTTAATTTGATGGAATCATCAGTCACACCATTTATCTTCAGCATGTCGCACACCTTAAGGAAGCTCTCTATGTGACTGTTTGGATCCTCATCGGCCAAACTGTTAAATTGTGTAGACTGCTGCAGCATATGGATGAATGCCGGCTTTAGCTTGAAGTTCTAAGCTGTAATATGGGGACAAACAATACTCGATTATGTCCCCAACACTAAAGGTCTGGCATAATTAGATAGTGTTGGTTGTTGCTCATTTTGTTCCGCCATGTTTTCAGATCCTTCTACTTCAAAATCAGCTGGATTATGTTGTTCTTGCACAGGTTCTTTCCCTTTTCTTCTAAGTGTACGTTCAAGCTCAGGGTCTCCTTCAATCAATATTGATGGATTCCCTCGGGTCATAACCTAGAGCTGCACCAAAAAGAATGAAAAAGACAATCAGAACGATGATAGAATAAGAAGATATGAATTAGAATGTGTGGTGAAATAGCTAAGAAAACAAAGTGCAAAGTATCTCTAAATGCCTAGCTCCCCGGCAACGGCTCCAAAAACTTGACAAGATCCCCTTGTGTATATCCTGCAAGTGCATGTGTTTGTCGAAGTAATAATCCCGGGTGAGCGGGTATCAAATTCACAGTGAGTAGGGAGTAAAGACACTTAATTCGATTCTTAGCTATGTGGAATATCAACAATGATAAGTGTGACAATGATTCAATTCTCAACAATTTAAAGCAACAAGTAAGAGAGCAAAAGTACGGAGGAGGTAAGGCAATCGATAAAGATGGGGTACTCGGATGATGCTTCACCTAGGATAATCACTTCAAGTGCAAGAACTATCTATTATGCTTCCTAATCAATGCAATGGTGAGTCGTGGAAATCCTTACATACATAGTCCCAAATCTAAGGTCAACTATGCCTAACTCTATTCATGTCCCGGAGGAGAGATTAAATAACCTCTCAACCTCGCACTCGAATAAAGTTGCAATGAGCTCTAGTGATTCCAGGTGATAAATCTCTTCCTAATTATAGACCTAACCCTTTGGTCCAGGTGGAAGGTCCCTAACCATAATTAAGCCCTAGATACTAAGATCCCCTCAACGCTTCACTCCATTGCAAGCGCAACTAAGCCCCAGCGGAGATTCATCCCTTAGACCGTTGACTCTATTATGGCCGCAAAGAACCTGAGGAATGGAGGTAGAATCTATCACGTCGGAGGGGAAAGGGGACACTCCTGTACCTCTTGACTCACCCTCTCAACCCTCTCCAACCTAGCTTTGTTTAACGCTCGTTTTGTGTCACTCAATCACAAGGTTACCAACAAGAACTCTCAACCCTAGTGTCACTCTAGTGGAAATGTTCATACAATCAAGCATTCAAGGTTCGAACTCATAATAAACATCAATTTATTGAAAGGGTAATAAAGAAGTTCAATGAAACGAATACATCCTAGGGTTCACAATCACCCAAGTACCCACTAGGAGTTTAGCTCTCCATGGAGCTAAGTACAATCAAAGAAATCGAATGTAAAATCAATGAATCCATAAAGAAACCCCCTCGATGGTCGTGTCAATGGTCTTTTGGAGAGTCCTCTACTCGTCGCAAGGGATCCTTTGTCCGGCCTAGGATACACCTCGCCGGATCGATGCCGACGAAAGCTCTCCCAATAATCTTCTTCCAAACTACACGCGATGTTGGAGCCGTAGAACCTATCCAAAAACCTAGCCAATACTCCTCAAAACCCTAGCCGAAGCCCTCTCTCAAGTTGGGGAAAAGATGGACAAAAGAATACCAAATTCGGGCCTAAATCGGCTTTAAATAGGGCTGGAATCGGGCAACTCCACGGGCGTGGACAGTACACGCGCCTGTGCAGAATTTCCACAAGGCCGTGGATAATTTCCACACGCCCGTGTGGATTCTCTGTTACTCTGATTTCTCAGCCGGTTGTGAATAGTGATGTTACAGTAATTACTACCGTGTTGCTACAGTGCTCTGCTACAGCTTCGACCTGAATAACTTCCCAATTCCATATTTTCATTGGGGTAACGCAAACGAGCACACGTTTACATCGTGAATCACTTGCTTCTTCAATGATATACATGTTGGTGGAGCTCTCGTTCTTATGTGCATAAATCAGAATGCTCGAGTGTGACTGCCTTTGTGCCCCTCAAAATGGATGTGCTCACTCGAATGCGAGGAGGTTGGCACACACTCTAGCATCTCACACCTGACCTATGTCTTTGCGTTTGAACCTTAGCGAGATTTCTTCCAAAATAGGTGCATTATAATCCACATTGGCCTATTTCCTTCATACTCGGCCTCTGCGAAGTGTTCATTCCTTATGTTGAGCATTACTTTTCTCAAGTTTTTACACTAATATGTGTGTTTTTATGTTACTTTTATGAAGGTAGGGTTGTCAATGATGGGTAACGCAGTCGAGCTACCTGTACCTATCTTGTCCGATTGTTTAGTGGCTCTTTCTAAGAGACGGGAATGTAAATAGAAAACATCCCCTGGGAAAGCCTCATGGCCTCGTGGTCGGCGTAACAATAATGACATTTGTCGATATGCCACCTCCTATTTACTAAGATCATCATATATTATTAATGCGTGCATTTCATTATCACGGAAATATTCCCCCATGGCACACCCAGAATATGGGGCCAGAAATTGTAGAGGAGCAGGATCCGAAGCGGTGGCTACTACAAAAATGGAATATTCCGAAGCATTCGTTTCTGGAAGAATTTGAACTAATTGTGCCACAGTCGAGCGTTTCTGTCCAATCTCTACATAGACACAATACAATGTCTCACTCTGAGAGGTGCCCCTTGAGTTCATTTGCTTTTGGTTTAATATAGTATCCATAGCTATAGCTATTTTTCTAGTTTGTTTGTCCCCGATTATAAGTTCTCGTTGACCACGGCCTATAGGAACCAGGCTATCCACTACTTTTAAGCCTGTTTGCATAGGTTTATGCACAGATTTACGTTCAATAATCCTTGGGGCTTTTAATTTGACACGTCTTCATTCGTGACCGCTTAGAGCCTCTCTTACATCAATAGGTACTCCCAACGTGTCGACCACACGGCCTAACATGGCCTTTCCCGCAGGAACATCAATAATAGATCCAGTGCGTTTGACAAGATCTCCTTCTTTAAATGCGGTATCACTACCAAAGACAACAATACCTACATTCTCATTTTCAAGATTCAAGGCTATTCCTTTCACACCGCTGGCAAAGTCCACCATTTTTCCATCTTGAATCTTATTCAATCCATAAACACGTGCAATCCCATCTCCAACTGAGACCACTCGACCGATCTCATCCACTTGAAAATTCGTGTAAACATTGGTCATTCTACTTTCTAATAGAGTCGTGAGTTACGCAGCTCTAGGAGATAATTCCATACTTGAACTAAGAAAGACGATGATAGAGTCAATGGAGAAATCCGCTTTACTAATTTACAAAATATAATACTAATTAATTTCAGAGGCGAGTAAATGGGCTCTTTGCATATGTTAAGCATATAGCTAAGGCTCTTTAAAAATTTGAAGAATAGCGCTTTCTTTCTATCTATTTATGATAAAACGAGACCACCAACGCCACCTTCGCAACTCTGAAAAGTGCATTAAGGCTAGTGGAACTAAAGGGCCCTTAGACAAAGGACCCAAGACTTCATTGCTCGATTCAGACTCTGCCTCTGGGGAAATGCTCACATCAACTAGAATTTGGATGGAGCTTCCAGATGGGTTAGAGAGTTTGCAAACCAGAAAGGGGAAAAATCCATTCTCCAAAGTAGTGAAGTGAGCCAGGACAATAAGACAATAGGTCTCATCGGCCAAGCCAGCTATCAGTCAATTAGTGGGAATCAATCCAGAAAGAGAGAAGGTCTAGTGCTCTCAGCAAAGTACTCTATTTCTTTGCTTCAAAATGGGCTTACAAAGTTCTTGCCTTCTTTTGTTCTGCACTAGTTCTGTTTGAGTGGATCGGGTAGAAGGTCTAATGGATGATCCTACAAGAAGAGGGAAGAGCTATCATGCTGTAGTGGATAAACTCGGTTTATAGGGACTGAAGTGCTAGAGGCTCGAATGTGGCTCAGTCGATTATCCAGATGATGTAGGACTTCTGGGTTCTTGAGGAAAGCTCTTCAAGTTTCTAGTTCTTCTACTCTTGAGACAAGTGCTTTGAGCTTTCGATAGTTAGTTTACGCCTTCTTTCCGTAGTCTGAAGAATTCCAAGGCTTTGCTTCACTCGCATTCATTCTCTACATAGTACTCTTTTTGAGCTTTGAATCTCTTGCTTGAACTTTTGAATAAAAAACAAAGAAAAGCAAGGAGAAGAAGAACAAGGACAGTCCTTTCTAAAGAAGTAGTTGCAGTAAAGGTCGTGAGACTCGAAGAAAGAAAGCTTAAGTCTAGTAAGTACCCTTGGTGGAGATGTACTTTACTGGTGATACAAAGCTTTGGTGGAGAACTCGGCAGGCCGATGATGCTCTGGCTGGTCGGACTACTTTCAGCTCGTGGGATGAGGGAAAAGCTAGCTGCATTGGTCACTGAGGGCGACAGTGACTCGAAGCCGAATCAATCCACTATAATTGTTGGGGACTCAACGGGCAGTGAAAGGTATCCCTTGTCATTCTCTTCTTTATGTGCCACTTACCTTGAATGGAAGGGAAGCCCAGGCCATGGTGGACACTGGAGCCACTCATAATTTCACTCGAGAGGCAACCATTGCACGGTTTGGGTTGAGCGTTGGCGTGCACACCAGCCATGTCAAGGCAATCAACTCCCTGGCCGAGGCGGTAGTAGGCAGAGTGCCTTGAGAATGAAGCCATTGTTATCTCGGCATAATTATTGGCCCGATATGGGTGAGGACATTGAAGCTTAGTGAAGTTGTGCTAGTAAGACAAGTCTAAGGAAAGACGCGAAGCTGGTCTTCTTCAGCCTTTTCCTGTCCCAGAAAGACCTTGGCAATCCCGGTAGGCAGACCGAGAGGATTAATGGTTTCCTCTAGGAGTATCTCCTTCACTATGTGTCTGGTTCGCAGAGGAACTGGTTAAGTTAACTTGATGTGGCCCAGTTCTCGTATGGGTAGCCCCTAGTTGTCATCATCACGTAAGGTGGTCATGGAAGGGTTCGAATCTTACCTCCAAGAGAGGAAGAAAGAAGAGGTGCTTTCAAAAGCTTCTCGCAGGATGAAATGAAGAAGTATGCTGACCAAGGGTGGAGGCCCTTGGAGTTCAAGGTTGGTGACAGGGTTTGGTAGAAGCTAACTCCTTAAGTCAAGTTTGGAAGAAGTTTTACCGTCGGGATGTGGACAAGGGCTTGATCACTCGTCAAATTGAGTATGGATTCTCATATTCTTAAAGCACTAAACAATTTTCTTTCTAAATGAACATTGTTCTATTGTTCTTTCTTAATTCTTCAGACTGCGCACATTTCTTTCTTAGAACTTCTTTCTTTAATAATATTGTATATTATACTGACTTAAGAGAACTATCTCTTCAAATCATCCTACTCTACTCAATCCTTTACACCGATGTATCATTCATACTATTTAGAAATTCAGACGCATGGGATACGTGAGACCGTTTGTTTACCAAGCAAAGCAGACAACGGGGGTAGTTGCTTGGAAAGCATGTATTAGCTAAAGAGAAAAAGAAATAGAAGATGAGGAATAGAGAATACCAACCAAGAGAACAAAAGCGTAGAAAGTCTCACAGCACAGCACATAAACAAAGAAGAGGGGGCAGAGATAGGTAGACCAAGAGCACTGCTATAAATGTTACCAAAAGCAGTCACAATTCTATAACAGATTTTTACCGGGATGGATTAAACTGTGATTGAATATCTTTCTTTGACTTATTCACTAGGCCAATCGTCAGAATGTGTACGAGATACCATAAGTGCCCAATATCTCAATAGTACCCTTATCTAATGCTTTGAATGAGACTGAATATCCGAAACATAGGAACGATCTGACTAGAAAGTCATTCAAAACTTTATCGAAGAACCAGCGTTTATTGAAGAAGCAATTGAGTCGATTACAAAAAGTACTAGTTTGAATGGCTCGTAGGAATTGATCCGCTACAGGATTTATATTATACGCTAGAGAAGCACCTGAAGTACTAAACATAATAGGTATTAGTTTTGTAATGGTTTGAGCAGCAAACTCGGATTTAGTAAGAATCTGATTTTTTGGTAGTACGAAGGTGGAATTGGCCCAAAAACTGGATAGGGGTAAAGACGCTATCGGGCGCCGGTGGCTTACTCAAGTGCCCCCGAACCACGTGAAATGGTCGCATATAACATGTCTCACAAACTATGCCTGGGGTGGGGATACCTATTCTCTTAATCGTCGGCGGTACGGCGCACACACGGCCTCGGTTTGCTGCGTGGACTTCCTATGCTATGCATTTCATACAGAGTGCAATGGAACCCAGCTCAGCTCTACTGAGCCAAAAGGAAAGAACCACCGGAGGCGGATTATAGACTATAGCTAAGAGGCTTTCGTCGTCCGTAAAGGACCTAATGGAAGACTGTGCTCCGAAATACCCTGATAGTTTTGTTTTAAGAACACTTGACCTTACCCCTTCTATTGAGCCATGTCTATTCTAGGTGGAATCAGCAAGATTGAACCGAGGCCCACCCAGCCACCTTAAGGGGGACAACCAGACCGACCAGTAGGCTTTATTTCCGAAGTTTCCTTCCGGGGCCCTGAAATCATTAAATTCATAGGGGCGTCCCAGGAAGTGGTCCAATGAGAAAGAAAGACAGGAGGGCAGGATTCGTTGTGGTCGGGCAACTCCCTTCTGGGAAAAAAAGAAAGGGAGTCACTTGAGCTACAGGAAGGGAAGGATGTCGTGGGCTGAGCCGGAGGTCACTTTTCTCAAAGGTTAGTTTTTCGCTCTCTTGCCCATCATCGTACCCAACCCAGCTATCTGCTCAGCCCTATCTATTCATATCTTTTCTTTTCTATGAATATTTTTTTTATCTCTCTTATTCATAGATCTTGAAACAGGATCAATAGAAATTTCTCAACTCAATATGGATCTATCCATAGAAAAATATATAGATCTCCATCGAAATATCTATCTATATATATATAAATATGGAAGAACCTTCGAAGCCTGTCCCTGATATTGTTCTCCGACAATGTCCCCTGGGTGAAAGGGGCCACCATTGTCCTTCTTTTCTCAATCGTTCCAATCATTTATCCATTTCATTCCCCTTTTTGGTTTCCCGGTTGGTTCGTTTCCTAGCCATAGGAAAGAAACTTTCATTCCACTTTAGCGTTAGAGAAGAGGTCAGTCTCATATGCCAGAAAGGAAAGCCGTGAGGTTAGCGTAAAGGTGCTTTCGAGCAATAAGTGTTGCTTTTTTTCCGTATTCATGAATGGTTAGCGATAGATATCAGTATTCAATAAATCTTCCTTTCATGTATCAGTCCCTCCACCCCTAAACCTAGCGATAAAAGTGCTTGAAGCTCCCCTGCACTTTCGCCTAACTAGCAAAGATTCACTCTCCCTAGCACCACTACCCACGAATAAGATCACCCGTCGAACGTAAGCTAAGAGAAGAACGGACGGGCTCGGGCCTAAACCTAGGAAAGCGGGTAGAGGGACTAAAAATGAGAAGGAATCGACCAAATGCCTTGAAAAAAAAATTACGTGACCTAAAGAAAGGAACTGATAATCATGCCTTGATCCCAGAAAGTTTGACTTGACTTAACCGATCGCTGGAATAATTAATATTTTACTAGAGCCGGGTAGCCAAGCATTGAAAGTACTTCCTCTCGTATTTATCCTGTTGTAATGGCTAACTCCTCATAAACTCAACTATACGGTCAAAGTGCTTTGAATAGCGCTATTTCGTGAAGTCAGACAGGAAGTCAACCTTCGCCATCAACCTAAACGAATAAGCCTTGATTCAAATACCACGATAGATGGTACCCCTTGTTGTTATTCTCAAAATAGGAATTATGAAACTCGAAACTCACTCAACGCTCGCCTAACAATGCCCTTCAAACAATTCGCACCTTTTTTATAGGTCACAGCCGGAAAGTCTTTATTCCTATTCCATCCATTATTATAGCGAATCCTCATTTCTAACCACTCTGACTCTCAGGAGCGAGCCTAGCTCCCAGATTCTTTTGCATTAATGGATGACTTCGAATTAGCCTAACTACATGAGAACAGGCATGATTCATCCATCCTTCGGTGATGGAAGGCGATCAAAGTTATGGTTCTGCTTGATGTTGTGCCCACCAGGAGCGTAGGTAAATTTAGTGTCCCTAACGAGAGATGATGTCGGTGAAAGGAGACAAGCTAGAAGAAAGAACGAACGACACTACTTGATTTATCGGGTGACCATACTATGTGTACCTAACAAGAGATATGGCACTGAAGGCGGTCCACATATCAAGGTCAGAATGGGATCGGGTGTTTTCATGTCTCACCATAGTTCCTAAGTCTTTCCCCTTTCTTTTCTAAGTCAATATAGGTTAAAGGTGGGTAAGGAAGGTTTGCCATGGCAGATTTGTGCGTTCGATCGATGAAGCTCAAAACTTTGTTTGGGTGGTATGTGAGCCGATCCAACCTTTGTTTAAGCAGGTCAAAGAGAAGAGTTCTCCCGATCATGACGACGAAGCGAATTCATTCATATATATAAGCCAAGTTTGGAAGGATTGGCAACCTATTTCCCCTCTGCCCAGGCCCACGGATATCGCCCGGGCGGGTTTGATTGGGAAACTGAAGCAGGGGAGAGAGTCTCATCGTGAGTTAGGACATCAATCGATCTAATGGTCAAAGCCAGGAGGTTTCCATCCTTCGTTTTGAAACCCCTACCGCTTTCTCTAGGTAAAGGGGTTCCGAAGCCACGGTACCCCAGTTACCAGTGTCAAGTAGAGGATGTACAGATGCCCCTGGATGAAAACAAATGAAAAGGGCTTGGGGGCATACCACTCCAGACAGCAAGTGATTAGAAAGGAGTCACCCTCACCCTCCCAGCAAACGTGGTTCAAATAATGATGAGTTAAGCTCAGTTCAGAGGTAACCCCAAATTCAAGCCACCAAATACTCTAGTGGGTCAATGGTTTGAGCACAGACCAAGAAATGCTCCTAAATTCCCCGCTCCAAAATCAGTTCCACGAGATCAAATGACATGGAGTAAGAAGCGAAGATGGCAAAGGAGGAATTTGATAGCTCGGAGTCAACGGGGCTGATTGGAAAGTCGCAAAAAATTGACGCTAAGGAACAGCCTCGGGAAAAGAAGCCAGAGAAACAATAGACCCAGGATGTAGATATGAAAGACTCCGGGACTTTTAAATTAGAAGGAAGACCGAGCTTTGCTTTGATAGGATGGAAGATTCAAATGATGGGGATGATGATCTATTAAAGAAGGTGGTCCTCAAGTTTGGGAGTCTTCCTCCAAAGGTGGCGGTAAACTACCTCCTACCAAGGGTCTTTGGTCCAAAGGAGAATCAACCCGAGGAAATGGATGAGGATGTAGAATAAAATGACTCTCCTCCGGTTGCAAAGATTGCAGAGGTTGATTCTGATCTTGGGCAAACAGACGGAACAGAGGTGAGCAGGGACCCTGGTTTTTTTTATTAGTGACACAACCCTGATTACGATCCAAGGCTCTCGTGCTAAAGGACAATCAATAACGGGAAAAAGCAGAGAAAGTTCTAAAGGTCAGACTCCGTCTCTTCAAGAGACCATAGCCAGGAGAGTGATTTTTGAGAAGCCACCCGATTTACACTTAGTCCACTACTCACTTTTTAAACTCTGTTGGAAACTCAAGTTTGATGTTAAAGGAACTAGTTATAGTTGTTTCTTGTGTTAAATTCTAAAAAAAAAAATGGAAAACGAAAAAGAAAGAACAAAATAGTTTTATTGTTTATTTGTGTTTGTTGGGTGGAAAGAGCTACCACCTATGAAGTATGAAGCTACTCTTATAAGTCGGATACTAGCTATGCCCTAATGAGAGAAAGAGCTATCTCATAGGATGAGTGAAAGCTACCACTCCGGTAGAAAGAGCTACCACCTCGAAAGTGTGAAAGCCACCTTAGCGGCCGCTTTGGAAAGGGCTACCTTAGAGGATGTGTGAAGCTACTACCATCTTTGAAATTGTTGTCACTTGTGTAGATAAATAAGTCCCTTATACTAAGAGCTTTGAGGAGTATACCTTGGGTTGACTTGTGTGAGTCCACACACTTTCACAATTTCGGGTTTGTTGTCCTTTTTTATTCAAGTTTTTATCTAGAGTTTCGATTTTTCATATTTAGTGTTGAAATTTTCCTCACTTGTAGAATGCTCTCTTTGTATATTTTGGTGAACCTAAGGCCAAGCACTTCCAATATTTTCTTCATTGATGCACATTACATTTTAATTTTTGCTTGAGGACAAGCAAAAGCTTAAGTGTGGGGGAGTTTGATAAGTGCTTGTGCGATATGAATGCAAAGCATTCATTCTTTATGTTGAGCATTACTTTTCTCAGGTTTTTACACTAATATGTGTGTTTTTATCTTACTTTTATGCAGGTAGGGTTGTGAGGCCAAGTATGAAGGAAAGAAGCCAATGTGGATTATAATACACCGATTTTGGAGGAAATCTTGCTAAGGTTCAAACGCGAAGACATAGGTCGATGTGAGATGCTAGAGTGTGTGCCAACCTCCTCGTATTCAAGTTGGCACATCCATTTGGAGGGCACAAAGGCATCCACACTCGAGCATTCCAACTTATGCACATAGAACAAGAGCTTCACCAACGTACATATCATTGAAAATACAAGTGATCCACGATGTGAACGTGTGCCCGTTTGCGTTACTCCGATGAAAGTATGGATTCGGGAAGCTATTCAAGTCGAATGTTGTAGTAGAGCACTGTAGGAACACGGTAGAAAGTACTATAGTAGCACTGTTCACAGCCGGCCGAGAAAACAGGAGTTTAGAGGATCCACACGGGCGTGTGGATATTATCCACACCCGTGTAGTCGCCCGATTCCAGCCCAATTTAAAAGCCGAATCAGCCCTGATTTTAGTATTATTTTCTCCATCTTTTCCCCAACTTGAGAGAGGGCTTCGGCTAGGGTTTCGAGGGGTATTGGCCAAGGTTTTGGAGAGGTTCTACGGCCCCAACATCATCATTCCTCAGGAAGAAGGTTGGTAGGGGAGCTTCCGTGGAGGCGTATCCTATGCCGGACGAGGGAATCCTTGGACGACGAGTAGAGGACTTTCCATAAGACCGTTGACCTGCTATCGAGGGGGTTTCTTTATGGATTCATTGCTTTTACATTCTATTTCTTTGATTGTACTTAGCTCCATGGAGAGCTAAACCCCTAGTGGTTACTCGGGTATTGTGAACCCTAGGATGTATTTGTTTCTTTGAACCTCTTTATTATGATTTCAATAAATTGATGTTTATTGTGAGTTCCAACCTTGAATGCTTGATTGTATGAATATTACCCCTAGAGTGACACTAGGGTTGAGAGTTCTTGTTGATAACCTTGTGAGTGAGTGACACACCACGAGCGTTAGACAAAGCTAGGTTGGAGAGGGTCGAGAGGATGAGTCGAGAGATACAGGAGTGTCCCCTTTCCCCTCAGGCGTGATAGATTCTACCTCCATTCCTTGAGTTCTTTGCGGTCATAATAGAGTGAATGGTCTAAGGGATGAACTTCCACTGGGGCTTAGTTACGCGTGCAACAGAGTGAAGCCTTGAGGTGATCTTAGTATCTAGGGCTCAATTGTGGTTAGGGACCTTCCACCTGGACAAAAGTGTTAGGTCTATTATAAGGAAGATATTTATCACTTGGAATCCCTAGAACTCATTGCAACTCTATGCAAGTGTGAGTTATTGAGATTGTTCGATTTCTCCTCCGGGACATGTATAGAGTTAGTCATAGTTGACCATAGATTTGGGACTATGTAATTAAGGATTTCCACGACTTACTACTGCATTGATTAGGAAGCATAATAGAGGGTTCTTACACTTGAAAGAATTATCCTAGGTGGAGCATTATCCTGGTACCCCATCTTTATCGATTGCCTTACCCCCTTCGTTACTTTTGCTCTCTTACTTGTTGCTTTACTATTGAGAATTGAATCATTGTCACACTCATTATCATTGATCTTTTACATAGCTAAGAATCGAATTAAGCGTTTTTATTCCCTACTCCCTGTGGATTCGATACCCGCTTACCCGGTATTATTACTTTGACAAACCCGTGCACTTGCGGGATATATGCAAGGGGACCTTGTCAAGTTTTTGGCGTCGTTGCCGGGGAGCTAGGCGTTTAAAGATACTTTGCACTTTGTTTTCTTAGCTATTTCACCATATATTCTATTTCCTATCTTCTTATTATATAATTGTTCTGACATTGCCTTATTCTTTTTATTGTAGGAAATGATTAACATGTTTGAATCATTTGACACTATCATGAGAATGGTTGAACACGTGGAGCTGAAAGTTCTAACAATTGCATGGCATGACATGCTGTGTTATTCTCACCATGAGTAGTGTACAACTCAACAGCCAGTAGAAGAATTGGTTGAAGAGTACATCGCCAAGATTCAAGGGCAAAATGGTGAATTAGATAATGTGATAAAGCAGTTTGAGGAATCCAGGTCGGCGTCAATGAGCGACCAGTTGGAGGAAAGTGTAGAAGGAATACTTGCTCAGTTTGATTCTTCTTATCAAGACCAGAGGCATGAACTCTTTTCAGTTGGGGTTGCTATTTCAAAAGTAAAACTATGTGGAATGGACACGTTGATATCTATTGTAGATTGTAAAGAGATAGGTACCCAGTTAGAAGAGGAGGAGAATACCTATGAACATGAGGCAAATGATTTCGAGGAGATTGATAAATTGAAGGAGGGCGACTTACACCGATCAATTGTTGAACCAACAGAACTTGAGCTTAAAACTCTTCCAACACATTTGGAGTATGCATTCTTAATGGAGGACTCTAAACTCCGTGTGATTGTAGCTTCAAACATGTCTGCGGAGCAGAAGGATAAGCTTGTTAGCATGTTGAAAAAGAACAAATTAGCTATTACATGGAAGATCTACGACATTAGGGGTATAAACCCATTCTGCACTCATAAGATCCTAATGGAGGATGAGTACAAATCTGTGATCCAACCTTAGAGAAGATTGGACCCAAATATGAAGGAATTTGTCAAGATGGAAGTAATAAAACTTTTGGATGCGGGAATCATCTATCGCATATCAGATAGCAAGTGGGTGAGCCCGACCCAAGTTGTCCCGAAAAAAGGAGGAATGACAGTAGTGAAGAATGAAAAGAATAAGTTAATCCCCACTAGGATAGTTACTGGTTGGTGAGTTTCCATTGACTATAGGAGACTGAATGACGTCACTCGGAAAGATCACTTTCCTTTGCCATTTATTGACCAAATGTTGGAACGACTAGCGGGGCATCATTTCTACTGTTTCCTTGATGGCATGTCGGGATACTTTCAATCCCAATAGCTCCAAAAGATCAGGAGAAAACCACATTTACTTGTCCTTATGGTACTTTTGCTTACAGAAGAATGCCTTTCGGGCTGTGTAACACTCTTGCAAGATTCCAGCACTGCATGACGGCCATTTTTGATGACTTTCTCGAAGATATTATGGAAGTTTTTATGGATGATTTTTCAGTGTTCGGGGACTCTTTCCATGCTTGCTTAAATAATTTGGAAAGAGTTTTAGTGAGATATGAAGAGACGAATCTCCTCCTCAACTGGGAGAAGTGTCACTTTATTATGCAAGAAGGCATTGTCCTTGGCCATAAGATTTCCCAGGCAGGTATGGAGGTGGATAAGGCGAAGATTGAGATAATAAAAAAGCTTCCTCCGCCTATGAATGTAAAAGGGATCCGCAGTTTCTTCGGTCATGCAGGTTTTTACAGAAGGTTCATTAAGGACTTTTCGAAGATCTCCCAACCGTTAACCAAACTCTTGGAGAAGGATACCCCTTTTGATTTTGGAAATTACTGTCTGAATGCATTTAATATGCTGAAAGAAAAGTTAGTGCAAACACCAATTCTGACAACACTGAAGTTTGATGAGCCGTTCGAAGTAATGTGTGATGCTAGTGATTATGCAGTGGGAGTAGTCTTGGGTCAGAGGAGAAGTGACAAGGTCCCCTTGCGTAAATCCCGCAAGTGCACGGGTTTGTCGTAGTAATAATCCCGGGTGAGCGGGGTCGAATCCACAGGGAGTAGGGAGTAAAGACTCTTAATTCGATTCTTAGCTATGTGGAGTATCAACAATGATATGTGTGGTAATGATTCAATTCTCAGAAATTAAAAGCAACAAGTAAGAGAGCAAAAATAATCAGAAGACAAGGCAATCGATAAAGACGGGGTACTCGGATGATGCTTCACCTTGGATAATCACTTCAAGTGCAAGAACTCTCTATTATGCTTCCTAATCAATGCAATGGTGAGTCATGGAAATCCATACATACATAGTCCCAAATCTAAGGTCAACTATGCCTAACTCTATACATGTCCCGGAGGAGAAATCGAACAATCTCAACACCTCGCACTCGCATAGAGCTGCAATGAGCTCTAGGGATTCCAAGTGATAAATCTCTTCCTAGATTTAGACCTAACCCTTTGGTCCAGGCGGAAAGTCCCTAGCCACAATTAAGCCCTAGATACTAAGATCACCTCAACGCTACACTCCATTGCACGCGCAAGTAGGCCCCAGTGGAGGTTCATCCATTAGACCATTCACTCTATTATGGCCGCAAAGAACTCGAGGAACGGAGGTAGAATCTATCATGTCGGAGGGGAAAGGGGACGCTCCTGTACCTCTCGACTCACCCTCTCAACCCTCTCCAACCTAGCTTTGTCTAACACTCGTGGTGTATCACTCACTCACAAGGTTACCAACAAGAACTCTCAACCCTAGTGTCACTCTAGGGGAAATGTTCATACAATCAAGCATTGAAGGTTGGAACTCACAATAAACATCAATTTATTGAAAGCATAATAAAGAAATTCAAAGAAACGAATACATCCTAGTGTTCACAATCACCCAAGTACCCACTAGGGGTTTAGCTCTCCATAGAGCTAAGTACAATCAAAGAAATTGAATGTAAAAGCAATGAATCCATAAAGAAACCCCCTCGATGGTCGTGTCGATGGTCTTGTGGAATGTCCTCTACTTGTCGTATAAGGATTCCTTCATCCGGTATAGGATACGCCTCGATCGAAGCTTCCCTACCAACCTTTTTCCTAATGGAATCACGATGTCAGAGCCATAGAACATCTCCTAAACCTTGGCCAATACACCTTGAAACCCTAGCTGAAGCCTTCTCGCAAGTTGGGGAAAAGATGGAGAAAAGAATACCAAAATCGGGGCTGAATCAGCTTTAAATAGGGCTGGAATCAGGCAACTCCACGGGCGTGAACGCTACACGAGCCTGTGCGAAATTTCCACACGGGCGTGGATAATTTCCACACACCCATGTGGATTCTCTGTTTCTCTGATTTCTCGGCCGGCTGTGAACAATGCTGCTACAGTAAGTACTCACTCGAAATGGATGTATATATGTTGGTGGGGTTCTTGTTCTTATATGCATAGGTCGGAATGCTCGAGTGTGACTGCCTTTGTGCCCCTCCAAATGGATGTGCTTACTCGAATGCGAGGAGGTTGGCACATACTCTAGCATCTCACACCTGTCCTATGTCTTCGCATTTGAACTTTAGCAAGATCTCCTCCAAAATAAGTGCATTATGATCCACATTGGCCTATTTCCTTCATACTCGGCCTCACAGCCCTACAAGCGTAAAAGTAACATAAAAACACACATATTAATGTAAAAACCTAAGAAAAGTAATGCTCAACATAAGGAATGAACGCTTCACATTCATATCACACAAGCACTTATCAATAAGCAAGCAATTTCAACCGATCTATTACGCTAGCAAGACTCTCACAAGTACACAAGAGAACTACACCACTACTGAGAAGGAATTATTAGCAGTGGTGTTTGGTTTTGATAAATTCAGACCATATCTCATCCTATCTAATGTCACAGTGTTCACAGATCACTCTGCACTCCGTTATCTCATGAACAAGGCAGATGCGAAGCCGAGATTGATTCGGTGGATATTATTATTGCAAGAATTTGACATGGAAATGAAGGATAAAAAGGGACAGAGAATGTGGTTGCTGATCATTTGTCGAGATTAGAAGATTGTGAGGGGCAAGAACTGGCAAGCATGGAAATTAATGATTTCTTCCCTGAAGAGCACTTGTATTTGGTACAAGAATTAGATTGAAAGATGTTCCATGGTTCGCAGATTTTTTGAATTATCTATCAGGACGGGTATGTTTCAGCAGAAGAAGAAATTTTTCAGTGACCTTAAGAACTTTTTCTGGGAAGATCCTTACCTGTTCCGTATTTGTGCAGATCAGGTGGTGCGAAGGTGCGTTTCTAGGGAGGAAAGTTGGAACATCATTGCGCAGTGTTACTCAGGCCTAGTGGGGGGCATTATGCTTCAAGTCGAACTGCAGAAAAGGTTTTAGCCACTAGGTTCTATTGGCCAACCTTATTCCAAGATGTTCATCAGTTCGTTCTACAATGTGATAGTTGTCAAAGGGCTGGAAATTTATCAAGAAGGGACGAAATGCCTCAAAACCCCATGCAATTTTGCGAGGTATTTGATGTTTGGGGAATTGATTTTATGTGACCATTTCCAAAGTCCAATGGAAATCAATACATTCTGGTGGTAGTTGATTATGTTTCCAAGTGGGTGGAAGCCCAAGCTCTTCCAACTAATGATGCATGAACTGTGGTGAAGTTTTTGAAGAAGCTATTCACTCGCTTTGGAACTCTAAGAATTATCATCAGCGATCGGGGAACCCATTTTTGTAATACACAACTGGCGAAAGTGTTAAAGTGCTATGGGGTTCATCATTGTCTTACTACTCCTTACCATCCGCAAACAAGTGGGCAAGTGGAGGTCACAAACAGAGAGCTCAAGAGAATATGAACAAAATCAGTGGAACAAGGGAAACGAGATTGGTCTGAAAGATTGGATGACACACTTTGGGCTCATAGAACAGCATACAAAACCCCAATAGGGACCACTCCCTATAATTTAGTGTATGGAAAATCTTGCCATTTACCGGTGGAATTAGAGCACAAAGCATATTGGGCAATTAAAGTGATGAACTTCTACATGCACAAATTTGGAGAGCAACGAATGTTACATCTCAACGAGTTAGACGAATGGAGGATGAAGGCATATGAGAATTCAAGGATATACAAGGAGAGAATTCGGAAGTGGCATGACTAGCATATTAAGATGCCGAAGGACTTTGACAAGATCCCCTTGCGTATATCCCGCAAGTGCACGGGTTTTTCGAAGTAATAATCCCGGGTGAGCGGGGTCGAATCCACAGGGAGTAGGGAGTAAAGACACTTAATTCAATTCTTAGCTATGTGGAGTATCAACAATGATAAGTGTGGTAATGATTCAATTCTCAGAAATTAAAATCAACAAGTAAGAGAGCAAAAATAAGCAGAAGACAAGGCAATCGATAAAGATGGGGTACTCGAATGATGCTTCACCTAGGATAACCGCTTCAAGTGCAAGAACTCTCTATTATGCTTCCTAATCAATGCAATGGTGAGTCGTGGAAATCCTTACATACATAGTCCCAAATCTAAGGTCAACTATGCCTAACTCTATACATGTCCCGGAGGAGAGATTAAATAATCTTTCAACCTCGCACTCGAATAAAGTTGCAATGAGCTCTAGGGATTCCAGGTGATAAATCTCTTCCTAATTATAGACCTAACACTTTGGTCCAGGCGAAAGGTCCCTAACCACAATTAAGCCCTAGATACTAAGATCCCCTCAACGCTTCACTCCGTTGCACGCGCAACTAAGCCCCAGCGGAGATTCATCCCTTAGACCATTCACTCTATTATGGCCGCAAAGAACTCGAGGAACGGAGGTAGAATCTATCACGTCGAAGGGGAAAGGGGACGCTCCTGTACCTCTTGACTCACCCTCTCAACCCTCTCCAACCTAGCTTTGTCTAATGCTCGTGGTGTGTCACTTACTCACAAGGTTACCAACAAGAACTCTCAACCCTAGTTTCACTCTAGGGGAAATGTTCATGCAATCAAGCATTCAAGGTTGGAACTCACAATAAACATCAATTTGTTGAAAGCATAATAAAAAAGTTCAAAGAAACGAATATATCCTAGGGTTCACAATCACCCAAGTACTCACTAGGGGTTAGCTCTCCATGGAGGTAAGTACAATAAAAGAAATCAAATATAAAAGCAATGAGTCCATAAAGAAACCCCCTCGATGGTCGTGTCAATGGTCTTGTGGAGAGTCCTCTACTCGTCGCAAGGGATCCTTAGTCCATCATAGGATACACCTCGCCGGATCGATGCCGACGAAAGCTCTCCCAATAACCTTCTTCCAAACCACGCATGATGTTGGAGCTATAGAACCTCTCTAAAAACCTAGCCAATACCCCTCAAAACCCTAGCCGAAGCCCTCTCGCAAGTCGGGGAAAAGATGCAGAAAAGAATACCAAAATCGGGGCTGAATCGGCTTTAAATAGGGCTGGAATTTCCACACGCCCATGTGGAATTTCCACACGGCCGTGGATAATTTCCACATGCACGTGTGGATTCTCTGTTTCTCTGATTTCACGGCCGGCTGTGAACAATGCTGCTACAGTAATTACTGCAGTGTTGCTGCATTTCTCTACTACAGTCTTCAACCTGAATAACTTCCCAATTCCATATTTTCATCGGGGTAACGCAAACGGGCACATGTTTACATCATGAATCACTTGCTTCTTCAATGATATACATGTTGGTGGAGATCTCGTTCTTATGTGCATAAATCAGAATGCTCGAGTGTGACTGCCTTTGTGCCCCTCCAAATGGATGTGCTCACTCGAATGTGAGGAGGTTGGCACACACTCTAGCATCTCACACCTGTCCTATGTCTTCGCGTTTGAACTTTAGCAAGATCTCCTCCAAAATAAGTGCATTATGATCCACATTGGCCTATTTCCTTCATACTCTGCCTCACAGTCCTACCTGCATAAAAGTAACATAAAAACACACATATTAATGTAAAAACCTAAGAAAAGTAATGCTCAACATAAGGAATGAACGCTTCACATTCATATCGCACAAGCACTTATCAGACTTTAAAGCAGGCTATCAGGTGTTACTATTCAACTCTCGTCTATGTTTACTTCTGGGGAAACTCAAATCAAGGTGGTCTGGTCCGTATACCATAACCGAAGTTTCACCCCATGGAGACATTGAGATTAACCATCCGGAGAAGGGCACATTCAAGGTGAATGGATATAGGCTGAAACCATACTATGGCGGAGAGATTTGCAGTGACAATAGAGAAGTATTTTTCCTCCATGAACCCCCGTGAGGTAAGGCAAGGTACGTCAAGCTTAGTGACGTTAAACAAGCGCTTCTTGGGAGGCAACCCAAGTGTTTACTATTTTCTTATTCTCTAGTTAGTTTGTTTGTATGAATAATTTCTTATGTGTTGGTGTCTTGAATTGTAGATACTTATGCTAAAAGTTTCTTGTTGGCCTCAAGTATTCATCGTGTGTTTTCATATAGAATGGGCGAAGCTTGGTCGTCTGAGCTCTAGTTCATATTTTTCACTGGTAAAATTTGCATAACAGGGCAGGCTCTGAGTGTGTAAACATGTTCAGAAATTTTCTGCAGAGCCTTTAGATTTTTCTAAGTCATCTTGAGAAAACACACGGGCATGTGGAATTTCCACACGCCCGTGGGATTGCACTGCGAGCTCATCCAGAGAAGGGACAGGGGCGTGCGGCTACCCCTGTGAACAACCATGCAACTGTCACACGGCCGTGGGTAATCTCCGCACGGGCATGTGAATTCCTGCAAAGTTAGGCGGTTTTTCCCGAGAGCACACAGGGGCGTGGACTCGCCCCTGTGGGCGACCTTGTGAACCATGCAGGGGCATGGGTAATTTCCACATGCCCGTGTGAAACTCTGCAGAGGAATTCTCTCCATCCTGAGAAAACACAGGAGCGTGCAGTTACCCCTGTGAATTGGGCATGTGAATGTCCACGCCCGTGTGGAATTCCCGCATGGGCGTGTATAACACTTAGTATTTTTTCTCGAATATCCAGCGAAACCACAGGGGCGTGTGTCCGCCACTGCGAGATCTTCGTTTGAGGGCACATGCACCTTTTCTTTTCTTTGTTTTTATATTTTTGGATTTCATTTCCGTATTTTATTTTGTGCTAGTATCACTCAGAAAGGATCTTCCTTTTGAGTTTATCTTTTATTTTTATTTTGAGTTGTATTTCATTGTCTTATCTTTATATACTCAAGTATTTTTTGTTTTTCTTGAGCTTCACTGAACCCCATTGTGTATATGTGCAGATTGTTTTGCGAGTATGGAATTTGAGGAACTAGTCATGGACACGGTCTTATGGTCGTGTGTGCTCCAGAACCTATTTAGACTCAGCTCTCAATGATTATAGCTCCATCAAACGTACCATTTGGAGTTCAGGGGAGTATTGTTTCAATTGACCACTTCCACATATGCTTTTGATTGACTTATATCCTATTGTGTTTGATAGCATACATTGAGGGCAATGCTCATCTTGAGTGTGAGGGGGAGTTCACATTACATATGATCATTACATAAGTTTTGACTGAAATACATGCTCACATAGCCAATGGCGTTTCACCTTAGTTGCAACAATTGTATTCTTTAATTTAGGGGATTTTTTAAGATTGAATGTTCTCATGCTCTAGTTTTTACTTGAATTTCTAGGAATTTTTGCCCGAATGACAATTATTGCACTATTTTCTCATTAAAACCTTTTCGAAACTCAAGTTCGATGTTTAAAGGACTAGTTAGTGTTATTTTATTGTGTTCATTTTGCTAAAAGAATGATTGTTCCATCACCACTCGGCTTAGAGACCATGCTAATGATCGGCATGATCAGAAACTACATAGACGGGGCATATATGCTGAACATGCCCACTTCAGAGACAACTGAGATTGAGGGTGACACAGCTGAGGGGCCTCAGCCAGCGCAGGAGCCTTAACTAGAGCATACGGAGGCCAATACACCCCCTGCAGCATAGGAGCCTCCACCAGTACGCATGTTGTCCCTATCTCGAGCCTATGATCACTTTGAGAGGCTCGAGAGTGCTGTAGGGGTGTTACAGACCGAGATCACCGAGGGTCGTGCAACACAGGCTGCACAGCATACAGAGGTGATGGCACGTCTCGACACCCTACAGTAGTTACTAGAGTTAGACGCCACCCCACCATTCATAATGAGACTGAGGACCTTTTAGGCATCTCCAGCACCATCCTCACCCATTCTAGCACAAGTCGATCTACCTGTTCTAGTATCCTCATTGGTAGGAGCAGAGTAGCTAGAGCGTGACATAGACACTTTATGCGTCTTTTCTTTTCTTTGTTTTTATGTTTTCGGATTTCATTTCCGTATTTTATTTTAGGCTTGTATCACTCAAAAATGATCTTCCTTCTTAGTTTATCTTTTATTTTTGTTTTGAGTTGTATTTCATTGTTTTATCTTTATATACTCAAGTTTTTTTTGTTTTTCTTGAACTTCACTGAACCGCATTCCGTATATGTGCAGATGGTTTTGTGAGTATGGAATTTGAGGAACTAGTCATGCACACGGTCTTATGGTCATGTGTGCTCCATAACCTATTGAGACTTAACTCTCAATGATTGTAGCTCCATCAAACGTACCATTTGGAGTTCAAGGGAGTATTGTTTCAATTGACCACTTCCATATATGCTTTTGATTGACTTATATCCTATTGTGTTAGACTGCGTACATTCAGGATGATGTACATCTTAAGTGTGGGGGCGAGTTCACATTACATATGATCATTACATAAGTTTTGACTGAAATACATGCTCACGTAGCTAATGGCGGTTCACCTTAGTTGCAATGATTGTATTCTTAAGTTTAAGGGATTTTTTAACATTCAATGTTCTCATGCCCTAGTTTTCACTTGAATTTCTAAGAAGTTTTGCCTGAATGACAATTATTGCACTACTTTCTCATTAAACTCTTTTGGAAACTCAAGTTCGATGTTTAGGAGACTAGTTAGTGTTGTTTTATTGCGTTCATTTTGTGAAAAAAATGAATGTTCCATCACCCCTCGGCTTAGAGACCATGCGCATGATGGGCATGATCAGACACTACAGAGACAGGGCGAATATGCTGAACATGCCCCCTTCAATGCCAGCTGAGATTGAGGGTGACATAGCTGAGGGGCCTCAGCCAGCGCAGGAGCCTTAACTTGAGCATACAGAGGCCAAGACACCCCCTGCAGCATAGGAGCCTCCATCAGAAAGAATCTTCCTTTTGAGTTTATCTTTTATTTTTGTTTTGAGTTGTATTTCATTGTCTTATCTTTATATACTCATGTTTTTTTTATTTTTCTAGAGCTTCACTGAACCCCATTGTGTATATGTGCTGATGGTTTTGTGAGTATGGAATTTGAGGAACTAGTCATGGACACGGCCTTATGGTCGTGTGTGCTCCACAACCTATTGAGACTCAACTCTCAATGATTATAGCTCCATCAAACGTACCATTTCGAATTCAGGGGAGTATTGTTTCAATTGACAACTTCCACATATGCTTTTGATTGACTTATATCCTATTGTGTTCGATTGCGTACATTGAGGGCAATGTACATCTTCAGTGTGTGGGGGGGGGAAGTTCACATTACATATGATCATTACATAAGTTTTGACTAAAATACATGTTTACTATAGTAAAACTGTAGCATGCACTGTAGCAGCACTGTTCACAGCCGGCCGAGAAATCAGAGAAACAGAGAATCCAAACGGGTTTCTGGAAATTATCCACGGCCGTGTGGAAATTCCGCATGGGCGCGTGTACCGTCCACGCCCGTGGAGTCGCCCTATTCCAGCCTTATTTAAAGCCGATTCATCCCCGATTTTGGTATTCTTTTCTCCATCTTTTCCCCAACTTGAGAGAGGGCTTTGGCTAGGGTTTTGAGGGGTATTGGCTAGGATTTTGGAGAGGTTCTATGGCTCTGACATCGTGCGTCATTTGGAAGAAGGTTATTGGGAGAACTTTCATCGGCATCGATCCGGCGAGGTGTATCCTACGCCGGAGAAAGGATCCCTTGCGATGAGTAGAGGACTCTCCACAAGACCATCGACACGATCATCGAGGGGGTTTCTTTATGGATTCATTGCTTTTACATTTGATTTCTTTGATTGTACTTAGCTCCATGGAGAGCTAAACCCGTAGTGGGTACTTGGGTGATTGTGAACCCTAGGATGTATTCGTTTCTTTGAACTTCTTTATTATGCTTTTCAATAAATTGATGTTTATTGTGAGTTCCAACCTTGAATACTTGATTGTATGAACATTTCCCCTAGAGTGACACTATGGTTGAGAGTTCTTGTTGGTAACCTTGTGAGTGAGTGACACAAAACGAGCATTAGACAAAGCTAGGTTGGAGAGGGTTGAGAGGCTGAGTCGAGAGGTACAGGAGCGTTCCCTTTCGCCTCCGACGTGATAGATTCTACCTCGTTCCTTGAGTTCTTTGCGGCCATAATAGAGTGAATGGTCTAAGGGATGAATCTCCGTTGGGGCTTAGTTGCGCGTGCAACGGAGTGAAGCTTTGAGGGGATCTTAGTATCTAGGGCTTAATTGTGGTTAGGGACCTTCCGCCTGGACCAAAGGGTTAGGTCTATAATTAGGAAGAGATTTATCACCTGGAATCCCTAGAGTTCATTCCAACTTTATTCGAGTGCGAGGTTGAGAGGTTATTTAATCTCTCCTCCGGGACATGAATAGAGTTAGGCATAGTTGACCTTAGATTTGGGACTATGTATGTAAGGATTTCCACGACTCACCATTGCATTGATTAGGAAGCATAATAGAGAGTTCTTGCACTTGAAGCGATTATCCTAGGTGAAGCATCATCCGAGTACCCCATTTTTATCGATTGCCTTACCTCGTCCTTACTTTTGCTCTCTTACTTGTTGCTTTTAATTGTTGAGAATTGAATCATTGTCACACTTATCATTGTTTATATTCCATATAGCTAAGAATCGAATTAAGTGCCTTTACTCCCTACTCCCTGTGGATTCGATACCCTCTCACCAGGAATTATTACTTCGACAAACCCGTGCACTTGCGGGATATAAGCAAGGGAATCTTGTCAAGTTTTTGGCGCCGTTGCCGGGGAGCTAGGCGTTTAGAGATAATTTGCACTTTGTTTTCTTAGCTATTTCACCACACATTCTAATTCATATCTTATTATTCTATCATCATTCTGATTGTCTTTTTCTTTCTTTTTGGTACAGCTCCAGGTTATGACCCGAGGGAATCCATCAATATTGATTGAAGGAGACCCTGATCTTGAACGTACACTTAGAAGAAAAGGGAAAGAACCTGTGCAACATAATCCAGCTGATTTGGAAGTAGAAGGATCTGAAAACATGGTAGAACAAAATAAGCAACAATGAACACTATCCGATTATGCCAGACATTCAGTGTTAGAGACACAATTGAGTATTGTGCGTCCCCCAATTACAGCTCAGAACATCGAGCTAAAGTCGGCATTCATCCATATGCTACAGCAGTCTGCACAATTCAACGATTTGGCCGATGAGGATCCAAATAGTCACATAGAGAGCTTCCTCGAGGTGTGTAACATGCTGAAGATAAATGGTGTGACGGATGATGCCGTCAAATTGAGAGCCTTCCCATTTTCCTTAAAGGGGAGAGCAAAGCAGTGGCTACACTCATTACCTAGAGCATCAATCACTACATGGGACGAGATGGTAGATGCTTTTCTAGCCCGTTATTTCCCTCCGGGAAAATCAGCAAAGCTTAGGAATGAGATCTCATCCTTTGTGCAGTTGGAATTGGAGTCTCTATTTGAGATATGGGAAAGGTTCAAGGAACTCCTGCGAACGTGTCCGCAACACGGATTCCCGGAGTGGATGATTGTTCAAACCTTCTACAACGGTTTGAACCCGAGTACAAGGCAACTCTTGGATGCGGCGGCAGGAGGTACCTTAGGTAGCAAGACCCCCGATCAGGCTCATCAATTGATTGAGGAAATGGGGTTAAATAGCTACCAGTGGGACACTAGGGAGAAGAAAAAGGTGGCCGGTCTCCAAGAAATTGATGCGGTAACTTCATTGGCGGCCCAAGTGGAGAGTTTGAGTAAGAAGGTAGATCTTATAGCTTCGAATAGAGTTGCGGCCGTGACCAATTGCACCGGTTGTGGTGGAGGACATGCTCCCTCCGATTACCCAATCGTCATTGGCGATGTTTCTTCAGTTGAGAATGTTGACTTTGTAGGTAATGGCATGAGACCTTAAGGGAATCCATACAGCAACACCTACAATTCAGGTTGGAAGAATAATCCCAATTTTTCATGGAGTAATCAAGGACTACAGAAGGCCATGGGGCCATCGGGTTTCCAACAACAATAACAAGCCCCTCAAGTGGAAAACAGAATTTCAGGCTTGGAAAGCCGAATGACGGATTTGGAGAAGCACTTGGCTAGATTTGTTCAATTGGCAAATACAAGGTTTGAATCAGTCAAGGCTACACTTCGCAATCAAATCGCCTCCTTGCACAACCCTGAAAATCAGGTGGGGCAAATTGCGAAGTCTCTCTCCGAATGGCCACATGGAAGTTTACCAAGCAACACGGAAACCAATCCTAGAGAACATGTGAAGGCGATCACTTTGAGAAGTGGTCGTGAGGTTGAAGGGAGGCTTTCGAGTGAAAAGCCGAAAGAACACGCACCCGAGGTTGTAGAGGTTGAGGAGGGAGTAAACAAAGAAAAAGAGGTGGCACCCCCACCATTCAAGGTAAGAATCCCTTACCCCTCTAGATTGAAGAATGACCAAGGGGATGAACAGTATAAGAAGTTCCTCAGTCTGTTCAAGCAACTCCACATCAATATTCCTTTTGTAGAGGCATTGGCTCAAATGCCTAAGTACGCAAAGTTCCTGAAAGACCTGTTGACCAACAAGAGGAAATTGGAGGAGAGTGCTTCAGTGGTGCTAGATGCTTCATGCTCGGCGGTGTTGCAAAAGAACATACCGAACAAGAAGAAAGACCCGGGAAGCTTCATCATTCCGTGTAACATCGGCAACTTTGGTGAGGAAATGGCATTGGCGGATTCAGGGGCAAGTATCAATGTCATGCCACATACTTTCTTCCAAATGCTAGGCTTAGGAAAGCCTAGGCCTACTCGGATGACTTTACAATTGGTGGACCAAACGGTATGACATCCGAGAGGCATCATTGAAGACGTGCTTGTCAAGGTGGACAAGTACATTTTTCCGGTTGACTTTGTAGTGGTAGATGTCGATGAGGATGCGGATGTACCATTGATAATTGGGAGACCATTCTTGCGGACTTCCAAAGCATTAATTGACATGGATGGCGGAGAGCTCACATTGAGAGTTGGAGATGACAAGGTCACATACCACCTTGCTGAAGCCATGCGGCATTCTCTTGATGTTGATGACACTTTATACTTTCTAGACACTACTGATGAGCTTGTTGATGAATATGTGCAGGAAATGTTCAACCCGGATCTATATGAAGGTTTGTTCGACCAAGAGGAGAGCAATGAAGAACTAATGATGCTTGGTTCTACTAGAGAAGAAACATCTACCCCAGGGATCTTGAAGACAGTGCTCCGGAAAATAAAGAGGGCTCGGAGACGCCACCGAAAATGCTCCAAGATTGTTGGAGACGTACATGAGCTAAGGAAGTTGGACGAACCATTGCTAGGTGGTCCAAAGCCCGAGAGTACACCCTCTACCCTCAAGAGACTTTGCTCATCATGCTTTCAAGCCATGGGTAAGAGGGCAACCTTTATTTATGAACCCCCGTGAGGTAAGAAAGTTACGTCAAGCTTAGTGACGTTAAACAAGCACTTCGTGGGAGGCAACCCAAGTGTTTATTGTTCTCGCACCTTTTAGTTTAGTTTGTTTTCATGAATAAACTGTTAAGTGTTGGTGTTTCAATTTTTAAGTGCTTGTGCTGCGATTTTGTTGTGTGTTTTTAAAAGAACTCATTGTGTGTTTTGTTGAGAGTTGGTAAAGTTTGGTTGTTTGAGTTCTACTTTGTGTTTTTATCTGGTAAATTTTGCATAATATAGCAGGCTCTGAGTGTGTAAACATGTTCAGAATAGTTCTGCAGAGCTCGCAGTTTTTTTCTAAGTCATCCAGAGAAAACACACCGGCAGTGGAATTTCCACGCGCCCGTGGGTGTATCATCGCGAGCTCATCCGAGAAGGCACGAGGGCGCAGGCGGCCGCCTCGTGAAATGACCATGCAATCGCGCACGCCTGGGTAATTTCTCGACGGGCGTGTAAACTCCAGCGAAGTTGGGCGATTTTTCCCGAGAGCACACAGGGGCGTGGGCTCGCCACTGTGGCGACCTTGTCAACCACACACGAGCGTGGGTAATTTCCGCACGCCCGTGCGAATCTCTGCAGGATGTTCCCTCCATCCTGAGAAAACACAGGGGCGTGCGGCTACCCCTGTGAGTTGAGCATGTAAATGTCCACGCCCGTGGGGAATTTCCGCACGGGCGTGTGTAAGACTTGATATTTTTCTCAGATGTCCAGGGAAGCCACAGGGGTGTGTGGTTGCCCCTATGGGTGTGGTGTACGAGCGTGTGTAATTTCCGCACGCCCGTGTGGATGCACAAAACACCAAAAGTCGAGTTCTGTTTAAAAGAGGATGATTCCTCTCCGTCTTCACGACTCCTTTTCACTTGAAAACACTCTCACAGTACTCTCCGAGTCCACAGCATCAGTTTGGTAGGATTTTAGCAAAGTTTTTTGGCCGGCTCTTCATTTTCTCACTCCTCCTCGTCGGTAAATCAATTTTCATCATCTTTTTCGTCAATTCATAGTTTCTATCGATTAATCTGGTTAATAATGCTTCGTTTCTTCAATTGGAATGATGATTTATGTTTAGAACGAAGTTAGAAGTATTATTAAGTTATATTTTTGGATTGTTGATGCATGGCCGTGCGGTTCTCACGCCCCATCGATCCCCACGGGCATACGGAAATTCCACATGGCCGTGTGGATTTCTGCAGCATTGTTTTATCTACTTGTTTGATCAATTTCATTTAAATTTTGCAGATCATGGCACCTAGGTCAAAGAAGCAAGCTAATAAGAGGCCACGTGAGTCATCCCCTGAGCCCAAGGGCATGCGATTTGTGATTCCCGAACATCAGGTCTGTTATAAGCGTTTGTCGAGACTCCGTTTCAGACAGACTCGATTTTTAGACATGACTATACTGCTGGAGTTTCAGTAGGGAGATGAGTTTGCCGATGAGATAAAGGATTTATTTTTAGAAGGTGGTTGGCGGTAGTTGTTGATGATTAGAGAGCCAGCCATCCGAGAGTTTGCACTGGAGGTGCTATCCTCGTTCGAGTTTGATAGAGCGTATTCGTGGTTCGACAGTTTGGACACTATTAAGTTAAGAGTATTTGGACGCCACCATAGCTTGAGCATTACGAAGTTTTTCGTACTACTTTGCTTGTACGAGGAGGCATTCACGGATATAGAGGAGTATGCACAGTTGCCTACTGATTATCCTGGAACCTTGACTCCGCAGAGAACTTACAGAGTACTATGTGGTCAAGGTCAGTATGAGCCAGGGGTGTCCAAGGCCACGTGCCTTTCCCGACCTACATACAGGTATTTGCACGCCATCATGAGTAAGTCGGTGAATGGCCACGGTGACAGTACTGGTGTTTTAAGCCGTCAGGAGTTGCTGTACTTGTACTCGATGGTAGAGCGCGTACCGATTCATTTAGGGCACATTCTGGCAGAGTACATCAGACACAAGGGACACTATGCTAGACTGGGAGCGATCTTCTCAAGCCCCTACATTATGAGATTAGTGCTAGGCATGGGTCTCTTTGATTCAATTCGTGGGACCGAGAAGATGAATGTACCCGCTCCCCTGAGTTTAGAGACTATGCGGTTGATGGGCATGGTCTGCAGGGTTCAGACAGGGGTCTTTGCTTTAGTCCTACCAGCCCCAGAGATAGCTGAGGATGAGGATGATGAAGCCAGAGCATCTCAGCCCACCCCCGAGCATCAGCCAGCATTGATGGAGACCGTGGCACCTCCAGCAGCCGAGGAACCACCCCCAGTGCGTATGTTTTCACCATCTTGAGCCAGTGATCCCTTTGAGAGGCTCGAGAATGCTATAGGAGTGGTCCGAGCTGAGGTTGCTGAGATTCGAGGTACGCAGGCCACTCAGTATACAGAGTTCATGGCACGTTTTGACATATTACAACAGAGCCTAGAGCGAGACATTATCTCATCATTTGTCCTGCAGCCGAGGACCCTTCAGGCCCCGTCAGTTCCACCAACACCTTCATCCTCGACTCCAGCACCTGTGGACCCACCATGTGCTACCACTTCAGCAGCAGCAGCACAGGAGCCCGAGAGCGACTCCGACACTTGACTTTTCTTTTACTTTCGTGCATTTTACTTTATTCTATTTTCTTGTTTTTAGACTTGTTCACGCAGAAAGGATTTTTCATTCTGAGTTTATGTTATGTTGCATTTACCGAGTTGTGTTCATTGCTTCATCTTTTATACACTCGAGTTATTTTTATTTTTCTTGAGCTTCACTGAAGCCCCTCGTGTATGCATGCAGATGATCTTGTCATCTTGGCAATTGAGACTTAGCCATGGGAACGACCAAGGTGCTTCGGCACTTGGCCTTGTGAGCTTCACAACCCGTTGGAACACTACTCCCAATGAATTAGCTTCATCAAACACAACACTAGAAGTCAAGGGAGTATTGTTTTGATTGCTTCTCCCACATCTATTTTTGAATGATATATTTTGAGTGAGCTTGCATGTGTACATTGAGGACAATGTACAACTTAAGTGTGGAGGAGAGTTTCATAATGCGCACATCTTTTCTATTGTTTTTGATTGATATATGCTCACATAGCCAATGGCGGTTCACCTTAGTTGCAATGATTGTATTCTTAAGTCTAGGAGAATTGTTAACATTGAATGTTTTCATGGTATAGTTTTTGCTTGAATTTTTAGGAATTTTTGCCCGATTTACACTTAGTGCACTACTCACTCTCTGAACTCTATTGGAAACTCATGTTCGATGTTAAAGGGACTAGTTAGGTTTACTTCTTTTGCTAAATTTTAAAAAAAAAGTGAAAATGGAAAGAAGGAACAAAATAGTTTTAGTGTTTATTTGTATTTGTTGGGTGGAAAGAGCTACCATCTATGAATTATGAAGCTACTCTCACATGTCGGATACTAGTTATGCCCTAATGAGAGAAAGAGCTATCTCATAGGATGAGTGAAAGCTACCACTCGGGTAGAAAGAGATACCACCTCGAAAGTGTGAAAGCCACCTTAGCGGCCGCTTTGGAAAGGGCTACATTAAAGGATGTGTGAAGCTACTACCATCTTTTAAAATTTTTGTCACTTTTGTAGATAAATAAGTCTCTTGTACTTAGAACTTTGAGGAGTATACTCTGGGTTGTTTTGAGTGAGTTCACACGCATACACGAAATTCGGGTTTGTTGTCCTTTTTTATTGAAGTTTTTAGCTAGAGGATTGATTTTTCATATTTAGTGTTGAAATTTTCCTTACTTGTAGAATACTTTCTTTGTATGCCTCGGTGAACCTAATGCCAAGCACTTTCAATATTTTTCTTCATTGATGCACAGAATCGTTTTAATGTTTGCTTGAGGACAAGCAAAAAGCTTAAGTGTGGGGAGTTTGATAAGTGCTTGTGCGATACTGAATGCGAGCTGTTCATTCTTTATGTTGAGCATTACTTTTCTCGGGTTTTTACACTAATATGTGCATTTTTATGTTACTTTTATGCAGGTAGGGTTGTGAGGCCGAGTATGAAGGAAATAGGCCAATGTGGATCATAATGCACCTATTTTGGAGGAAATCTTGCTAAGGTTCAAACACGAAGACATAGGTCAGGTGTGAGATGCTAGAGTGTGTGCCACCCTCCTCGCATTCGAGTGAGCACATCCATTTGGAGGGGCACAAAGGCAATCACACTCGAGCATTCTGATTTATGCACATAAGAATGAGAGCTCCAGCAACATGTATATCATTGAAGAAGTGACAAGGTCCCCTTGCTTATATCCCGCAAGTGCACGGGTTTGTCGAAGTAATAATCCCGGATGAGCGGGGTCGAATCCAAAGGGAGTAGGGAGTAAAGATACTTAATTCGATTCTTAGCTATGTGGAGTATCAACAATGATAAGTGTGGTAATGATTCAATTCTCAGAAATTAAAAGCAATAAGTAAGAGAGCAAAAGTAAGGAGGAGGCAAGGCAAACAATAAAGATGGGGTACTCGGATGATACTTCACCTAGGATAATCGCTTTAAGTGCAAGAACTCTCTATTATGCTTCCTAATCAATGCAATGGTGAGTCGTGAAAATCCTTATATACATAGTTGCAAATCTAAGGTCAACTATGCCTAACTCTATACATGAAATCGAACAATCTCAATACCTCGCACTCGCATAGAGTTGCAATGAGCTCTAGGGATTCCAAGTGATAAATCTCTTCCTAAATTTAGACCTAACCCTTTGGTCCAGGCGGAAGGTCCTTAGCCACAATTAAGCCATAGATACTTTGATCACCTCGACGCTTCACTCCATTGCACGTGCAACTAGGCCCTAGCGGATGTTCATCCCTTAGACCATTCACTCTATTATGGCCGCAAAGAGCTCGAGGAACGGATGTAGAATCTATCACGTCGGAGGGGAAAGGGGACGCTCCTGTACTTCTCGACTCACCCTCTCAACCCTCTCCAACCTAGCTTTGTCTAACGCTCATGGTGTGTGATAAGTGCTTGTGCAATATGAATGCGAAGTGCTCATTCCTTATGTTGAGCATTACTTTTCTCAGTTTTTTACATTAATAGGCGTGTTTTTATCTTACTTTTATACAGGTAGGGTTGTGAGGCTGAGTATAAAGGAAATGGGCCAATGTGGATCACAATGCACCTATTTTGGAGGAGATCTTGCTAAGGTTCAAACGCGAAGACATAGGACAGGTGTGAGATGCTAGAGTGTGTGCCAACCTCCTCGCATTCGAGTGAGTACATCTATTTGGAGGGGCACAAAGGCAAGCACACTCGAGCATTCCGTCTTATGCATACAAGAACAAGAACCCCACCAACATATATATCATTCAAGAAGCAAGTGATTCACGACGTGAATGTGTGTCCGTTTGTGTTACCCCGATGAAAGTATGGAATTGGGAAGTTATTCAGGTCGAAGACTATAGCAGAGCAATTTAGCAACAGTGTAACAATGACTATAGCAGCACTGTTCATAGCCGCCCAAGAAATCTGAGAAACAGAGAATCCACACGAGCGTGTGGAAATTATCCATGCCCGTGTGGAAATTTGGCACGGGCGCGTGTACCATCCACGCCCGTGGAGTTGCCCGATTCCAGCCCTATTTAAAGCCGATTCCAGCCCCGATTTTAGTATTCTTTTCTCCATCTTTTCCCTAACTTATGAGAGGGCATCGGCTAGGGTTTTGAGGGATATTGGCCATGGTTTTGGAGAGGTTCTACGGCTCCAACATCGTGATTCCATTAGGAAGAAGGTTGGTAAGGGAGGAGCTTCGATCGACGCGTATCCTATACCGGACGAAGGAATCCTTGGACGACGAGTAAAGGACTTTCCACAAGACCATCGACACGACCATCGAGGGGGTTTC
>NC_052479.1:6059528-6079118 GCF_009730915.1 Dioscorea cayenensis subsp. rotundata
CTTCCCATATATATCGGGTAAAAAAATGCAAACCTATAGCTGCAGAAGTAGGAATAATGGCACCAGAGATAATATTGTTTCCATAAAGTAGAGACCCAGAAAGAGGTTCACGAATACCATCAATATCTACTGGAGGAGCAGTGATGAAGGCTATAATAAATACAGAAGTTGCGGTCAATAAAATAAGGTAGGGATCATCAAAACACCAAACCATCCAATGTAAAGACGGTTTTCAGTGCTGGTTATCCAGTTGCAGAAGCGACCCCATAGGCTTGTACTTTCGCGTCTCTCTAAAATTGCAGTCATGGTAAGATCTTGGTTTATTCAATTTTCAAGGACTCCCAAGCACACGTATTAAATTAACTCTTTCTATCTAGATATAGATAAGAGAAGGCTTGTTATTTAACAGTATAACATGCCCCATATGTTAATGTCAACCAATCTCAAGTAGGGTTGTGGATCGCCCAATGTCCTTCTCTCTTGCTGTCCCTATCTCCTCGAGGGTCACCAGCTGAGCTGCAGGGAAAGACAAGATTGCTTGAAGGTCAGGTCCACAAGACAGGGATCTCAGTTCAGCATAACGGAAGAGGGGGATCCACTTTCAATTTCAAAAAGGAAGGGATTCGCGGCTTTCAAAGAGGGCTTCTTCTTGTCCCATGTCCTTTTTCTTCTGGTGCAGTAGTCGCAAGGCAAGCATGCTCCACTCTCCCGTACTCTTTTGAATCATCTATCAGAAGAAAATCGATCTCATAGCTCTCTAGCCTCTTGCAACTCTACTACTTGGGAAGGTGGAGCAGCAGTCACCCCATGCTTCCTTCAAGTGGATACTGGATCAGATCCAATCGGCTTCTAAACGCGGGAAGGAAAAAGTACCCCTTTAGAGTAAAAGTGTGATCATTTATACCTAAAAAGGAAAGTCCCCTCCTCTAAAAGAGCCCCTTTAGAGTAAAAGTGTGATCACTTATACTTGAGTCTGTCTCTAGTTTTTACTAGAGGGTCGATCAGCTCTTAGAATTTTCACCGGGTAGTGGCACCATTAGGAAAATCCCAGAAGGATAGACATCTCTATCCAATGCCGTTCTCTTGCTGTATGTCCTCGGACTGTGTGGTGCCGAGGGGCCTCTCATAACAATTGTATAGGGTGTGAAATTCTAATCTGATGTCCAGGGGGTAGGGACGACTGCGCTAATCTAAGAAGAGACCCTACGTAGGATAATAACTATAGATACGCTACGGTCAAATAAGTTAGCGCAGGAAGAAAATCCCAATAACTCTTTTAATAAATCACAAATGAACAAATACTTAAATATAAGGTTCTTTTTCTACGGTATCCAACAATACTTGGGTCACCAACTCATTGAGTGATTTGCCATTAAAAGATGAAGATAAAAACAAATTAATAAAGTTTTGGGAGGAGTTTTACCAATATTATTTGAGCAAAAAAGAACCACAAAGCGGAACAAACAATAAAGCATCTAATTCTACCTTGTACAAAGAAGAAGTGTTTTCCCTTTTAGAAAGCAAAAAAGGAAAATTAACTGAAGACGAATTACGTGATCTCCAAATTACTATTGAGGATCTAACTATGAACTTTGATGAGGAATCGATCTATAGTAGTACTAAAAACATTATCAAACTTTTAATTGGGAAGGAACTAGAATGTGCTAGGGACTATCTTAGGAAATGGGGGCTTGAAGCTGATGATATGGAATTGCTTTCTGAGTTTGGTCAATATACGCTTGAGGCACTAATAGTTCATGTTCTAGCAATTGTTTTTAACCCCAATGATTCCCAGGTTATGGTTCGTGTTGCTACTTTGGTTGAACACTTTGAAAAAATCGTTCGCTTACAAGCTAAATTATTTAAATGCAGAAGGTGTAAACTAGATTTTTCATCTCTGAAAGCCATGGAAGATGGGGAGAATCAGCGGAAAAAAACTAAATTAGCTAAGCTCTACCCATTCGGAGCCGCTTTAGTACAATTCATGGAGTCCAGAAAATTGATCCAATATCATAGTAGTTTGTCTGGGGCATCTGTGAGCATCAAGAAAGGGGATAAATATTATCTTCCTACTCATCTCTATGCTGTTTGCAACTTTGATATTTCATTACTGCCGGTAAAGCTCAATTTACCAATGGTAAGCAGACCTCTAGATTGGACAAGTGCATGTCCAGAGGGGGTAAATCCTAGAACTCTTTCGGATCTCTCAGGGGGGTACTTAAGTGGCCCCACAGGTGAAATATTACATCGTTACCGACTCTTAAGTAGTGATAACATGAAGAATTTTCATATTGATATTGGCAAAGGAGGAGACTACAAGGCACTTTGTAGTGTTATGAACAAGCTCCAGCATCAGTCCTTTCAAATCAATAGTCAGTTTTTACAGTATGTCATAGAAAATCAAAATAGATTAGTCACATGTGGGCATTTAATGCCTGAATTTCTATCCACGATGAATATCAATGAGGTTTCCCTCTTACTTAGAGAATTCTACATGAAGGATGGGGGTTTGATTCATTAATCTCTTGGAAGAGTTCAAAAAGTAAGGTACACTAACTCGTCTGTAATCTAAATGAACTTTCAAACTTTTTTCCAAGGATTCTTTAGAGACAGTTGATTAAGCATACTGCGGTCACTGCGATGGTCACAAGCTCTCATTGAAAAGATCAAAACACATACACGATGAGGGCCCGGGCTTAGGGTGTATGATCTCATTGGCCACTCATGCTCATCTCGATAAGAAGACTAGACTCACTGGTGTACGACGGTGATCGCTAGCTTAGCCTTCTGGCTAGTCTCCCCTGCATTGATCCATTGTGTTAGCCTGGGCATGCTTCAATCGCTTCCACGCTCCTAGTTGGCCATTGAGGAGCGTGATGCCCGATCAAAGGCCAGTTTGTTTATCGTATTCTAGTACTAGGTCTGTTATCCTTCTTCGCTAGTCTGAGGCTCGGGGCTATTCAATCATATAAATTTTTTTGAGGTTTTTTTCTCCCTAAGGAAGATTATAGAGTCTTGTCTTATCCGAAAGGTATCCAAATCGATGGGGGCCAGCAGGGACTATGGATTCTTTTATTCACATATCCTAATCTAGAAGAATAAAAAAAAGTTTGAAGGCGCAAGGTTCGTTATCGGGTAAGTCTTCTTCAAGGTCTTCATCACGCTCCGCACCTTACCTTAATCGAGCAACCAATTGACATTCCCTTCGTGGAAAAGAAACTCTTTGTCTTTTAACTTGGTATCAACGCCTCAGAAGGAAATTGATGTATAATAGGTTGATTGGATAGACCAAGACTTGTCTACTAAGTCGTGGACTGACAAGGTCCCCTTGTGTATATCCATAAGTGCAAGGGTTTGTCGAAGTAATAATCCCGGGTGAACGGGGTCGAATCCATAGGGAGTAGGGAGTGAAAATACTTAATTTGGTTCTTAGCTATATGGAAGATCAATAGTGATTATTGTGAAATTGATTCAATTCTCAACAATAAAAGCAACAAGTGAGAGAGCAAGAATAAAGAAGAGGGCAAGGCAATCGATAAAGATGGTGTACTCGGATGATGCTTCACCTAGGATAATCGTTTCAAGTGCAAGAACTCTCTATTATACTTCCTAATCAATGCCATGGTGAGTCATGGAAATCCTTACATACATAGTCCCAAATCTAAGGTCAACTATGACTAACTCTATACATGTCCCGGAGGAGAAATCGAACAATCTCAACACCTCGACTCTGCATAGAGTTGCAATGAGCTCTAGGGATTCCAAGTGATAAATCTCTTCCTAAAAAGTAGACCTAACCCTTTGGTCCGAGTCGGAAGGTCCCTAGCCACAATTAAGCCCTAGATACTAAGATCCTCTCAAAGCTTCACTCCATTGCACGCGCAACTAGGCCCCTGGGGGAGGTTCATCCCTTAGACCACTCACTCTATTGTGGAGGTAGAATCTCTTCGTAAAGAACTTAAGGAACGGAGGTAGAATCTATCATGCCGGAAGGGAAAGGGGACGCTCCTGTACCTCTCGACTCACCCTCTCAACCCTCTCCAACATAGCTTTTGTCTAACGCTCGTGGTGTGTCACTCACTCACAAGGTTACCAACAAGAACTCTCAACCCTAGTGTTACTCTAGGGGAAATGTTCATACAATTAAACATTCAAGGTTGGAACTCACAATAAACATCAATTTATTGAAAGCATAATAAAGAAGTTCAATGAAAGCGAATACATCCTAGGGTTCACAATCATCCAAGGACCCACTAGTGGTTTAGCTCTCCATGGAGCTTAGTACAATCAAAGAAATTGAATGTAAAAGCAATGAATCCATAAAGAAACCCCCTCGATGGTCATTTCAATGGTCTTGTGGAGAGTTCTCTACTCATCGTCCAAGGATTCCTTCGTCCGGTATAGGATACGCCTCGATCGAAGCTCCCCTACCAACCTTCTTCCTAATGGAATCACGATGTCAGAGCCATAGAACTTCTCCAAAACCTTGGCCAATACCCCTTGAAACCCTAGCCGATGCCTTCTCACAAGTTGGGGAAAAGATGGAGAAAAGAATACTGAAATCGGGGCTGAAATCGGCTTTAAATATGGCTGGAATCGGACGACTACATGGGTGTGTATGATGTCACACACCCCTGTGGAATTTCCACATGGGCGTGGATAATTTCCACTCTCCGGAAATACTCCTGAATTCCATACTTTCATCAGGGTAACGCAAACGGGCACACGTTCATGTCGTGGATCACTTGCTTCTTCAATGGTGTACACATTGGTGGAGCTCTTGTTCTATGTGCATAAGTCGGAATGCTCGAATGTGACTGCCTTTGTGCCCCTCCAAATGGATGTGCCCACTCGAATACGAGGAGGTTGGCACACACTCTAGCATCTCACACCTGACCTATGTCTTCGCGTTTGAACCTTAGTAAGATTTCCTCCAAAATTGGTGCATTATGATCCACATTGGCCTATTTCCTTCATACTCGGCCTCACAACCCTACCTGCATAAAAGTAACATAAAAACACACATATTAGTGTAAAAACCTGAGAAACGTAATGCTCAACATAAGGAAATAATGCTTCGCATTCATATCACACAAGCACTTATCAAACTCCCCTACACTTAAGCTTTTGCTTGTCCTCAAGCAAAAATTAATCATTCTGTGCATCAATGAAGAAAATATTGAAAGTGCTTGGCCTTAGGTTCACCGAGGTATACAAAGAATGTATTCTACAAGTAAGAAAAATTTTAACACTAAATACGAAAAATCAATGCTCTAGCTAAAAACTTGAATCAAAAAGGACAACAAACCCAAATTTCATGTAAGTGTGTGAACTCACTCAAAGCACCCCAAGTTATACTCCTCAAAGTTCTAAGTACAAGGGACTTATTTATCTACAAAAGTGATAAAAATTTTAAAAGATGGTAGTAGCTTCACACATTCCTCTAAGGTAGCCCTTTCCAAAGCGCCGCTAAGGTGGCTTTCACACTTTCGAGGTGGTAGCTCTTTCTACCCGAGTGGTAGCTTTCACTCATCCCTATGAGATAGCTCTTTCTCTCATTACGGCATAACTAGTATTCAACTTGTGAAAGTAGCTTCATACTTCATAGGTGGTAGCTCTGTCCACCCAACAAACACAAATAAACGATAAAACTATTTTCTCTCATTAGGGCATAACTAGTATCCGACTTTTTTTTTTTTCTCAAAAGAAGTAAAACCTAACTAGTCCCTTTAACATCAAACATGAGTTTCCAATAGAGTTCAAAGAGTGAGTAGTGTACTAAGTGTAAATCGGCAAAAATTCCTAAAAATTCAAGCAAGAACTAGAGCATGAAGACATTCAATGTTAACAATTTTTCCTAGACTTAAGAATATAATCATTGCAACTAAGGTGAACCGCCATTGGCTATGTGAGCATATATCAATCAAGAACAATAGAAAAGATGTGCGTTATGAACTTCCCCCACACTTAAGTTGTACATTGTCCTCAATGTACACGGGAAAAGCTCACTCAAAATATATCACTCAAAAATAGATGTGGGAGAAGCAATCAAAACAATACTCCCCTGACTCCTAGTGTTGCGTTTGATGAAGCTAATTCATTGCGAGTAGTGTTCCAACGGGATGTGAAGCTCACACGGCCAAGTTCCTAAGCATCTTGTCTGTGCCCATGACTAAGTCTCAATTTCCATGAAGACAAGACCATCTCGCACGCATACACGAGGGGTTCGAGTAAAGTTCAATAAAAACAAAAATAACTCGAGTGTATATAAAAGATAGAGCAATGAATACAACTTAATAAATGCAAAATAACATAAACTCAGAAGGAAAATCCTTTCTGAGTGAACAAGTCTAAGATGAAGAAAGATAAAATAAAATGCATGGAAGTAAAGAAAAAGAAGTCAAGTGTCGGTGCTGCTCTCAGGCTCCTTTGCTGCTGCTGCTGAAGTGGAAGCACATGGTGGGTCTATAGGCGTTGGAGACGAGGATGGAGGTGCTGGAGGAACTGACGGGGCCGGAAGGGTCCTCAGCTGCAGGACAAATGATGCGGCAACGTCTTGCTCTAGGATCTGTTGTAATATGTCAAAACATGCCATGAACTCTGTGTACCGAGTGGCCTGCTGATAAATGCTTGAGTAGACATATTTTTATATATGTTTTACATGCATTGAGCATCATTTTTACTATGGTTTATGTCTCATATTGTGTATTTGATGTTCTTTTATGCATATAGGTTGTGAATGCCTTGAAGAGTAAAAAGAAAGCAAAGATGGGCTATAAAGACATAATGTTGGGAGTTCTTGTTCAATTCAAGGACCAAGACACGAGAGGAGTTTATAAACGTGGAGATGTGTGCCAACTTCAAAGAAGATTCAAGTCAATTCACTAGTTGGAAGGGCACAAAGGCAGCCACATCTTCATGTTTCTTCTCTTTGTGAAGATTGCAAGACCTCTCCAAGATACATCGATGAAAAAAAGTTTTATAGCCTACCACATGGACGTGTGCCCGGACATGTGGCCTCAAAAGAAGAGTGATTGGACCGCGTTTCGCGAAAAGTACTGTATCAAAATTACTGTTCACACCCCGCGTGGAAATTCCACGCGCCCGCGTGAAAATTTCTGCAGCCCACGCGGCCGCATGGAAAATCCACACGGGCGCATGAGGGCACGTGACAGGCGAGATCTAAGGCCTATAAATAGCCGTTTTGCCCTATTCTTTCTCATCTTTTGTGCGGCTCTTGAGGGGTGAGATGGCTAGGGTTTGGAGAGGAGGTCTTTGCGGCTTTGGAGGCGCTTCGTCACCAACTTTGATCGATTCCTCCTCCGTCATAGCATCAAGGAAGCCACCGGTGAACCTAGCTTCGGAGTGGGTCCTTCAAGATGTCGAAGCTCTCCATCAAGGCCATCTGTTCATATATAAGGGGGTTTATTTCTATGGTTTTAATGTACTTTCATTCATTGATGGTGTGTTTTGTATGTTGCTCCATGGAGAGCTAAAAGCCTAGAGGGTATTTGGGCTTGTGAACCCTAGTATTCTCATTGCTTTCTTATTTAATTAATCCTTGTGGTTGATTGGATTTGAATGATTTGTTACTTTGATGTGAGAGAGGTCTCCATTAGAGTTAGAACTTCAAGGTTAAAAGAGGGTTGAGAGGGTGAGTCATGAGATAGTGGAGTGTCCCTCTCCCTTCCGATTGAGTGTATTCTATCTCCGTTCCTTAAGCTCTATGCAACCATATTTGGTGTGAGGTGTGAGATTGAGAGATTTCTCACTGGGACCTTGTAGGGGGTTAGGATCCTTCACCGGGAATTAGGGTTGGATCAATCTTTAGGAATCGGATACAACTCTTGGAATCCCTAGAGTGCTTTGCAGTCATATGTGGTGTGAGGTGTTCAGATTAAGCGATTTCTCCACGGGACCTCGTAGGGGGACTAGTATCGGTGATCGGGAGGCCGGATCCGATTATATTTGGATTTCCACGACTTAACTTACTCATCATAGAAACACTTTTGCTTATTCGGTACCCTAATACCGAATCCTAGGGGAGCATTGCCCGAATACCCCACTTTTTACTCGATTAAGATCTCCATCCATTTTTACCCTTGCATATTTGTCTCCGGTATTCATTTCTTCAGCACATTAGATCACCACACCTTTCCATTTATCATTAGGTTAGAAAGCGGAGAAGAAGTTAGTACTAGTAGCCCCTGTTCCTCGTCGATTCGACTACCCACTCACCGCGTACTATTACTTTGACACCCATGCACTTTCGCGGTTTACACGCATATTCGGATGCGTGTCACCTGCGTAGCCCTAATCTCGACAACCTCGGCTTGGACCACTCCTATAGCATTCTTGAGCCTCTCAAAGCGATCATTGGCTCGAGATGGTGAAAACATACGCAGGGGGTGGTTCCACGGCCTGGAGGTGCCTCGGTCTCCATCGATCTTTGGTTGAGGCTCGAGAGCGGGCTCGAGATGCTCCGGCTTCATCACCTTCATCCTCGCCTATCTCACGGGGCTGGCGGGACTAAAGCAAAAACCCCACGTCTCGGACTCTGCGGACCATGCCCATCAATCACATCGTCTCTAGACCCAAGGGAGCAGATACACTCGTCTTCTCGGCCCCGTGAATCGAATGCAAGAGACCCATGCCCAGCACTAATCTCATAATGTAAGGGCCCGAGAAGATCACCCCTAGTCTAGCATACTGTCCCTGATGTCCGATGTAATCAGCTAGGGATGTGTCCTAAGTGAATGCATGCGCTCTACCATGCCAGTACAAGTACAGCTGAGCTCCCGACGGCTCAAGACACCCAGATCTGTCACCATGGCCATTCACCCGACCTACTCATGATGGCTTGCAAATACTCTGTATCACGAGGCGGGGAAAGGCACGTGGACTTGGACATCCTCAGCTCATACTGACCTTGACCATATAGCACTCTGTAAGCTCTCTCAGGGGTCAAGGTTCGGGATAATCGATGAGGCAGCTGTGTATACTCCTCTGTAGGCTGTGAATTCCTCCTCATATAAACCAAGTAATATGGAAAACTGCGAAATGCTCAAGCTATGATGGCGTCCAAATACTCTGAACTAAATGGTGCCCAAACTGTCGATGCTCGTATACGCTCTATCAAACTCGAATGAGGAAAGCACCTTCAGTGCAAACTCTCAGATGGCTGGCTCTCTAACCGTCAACAACTGCCGCCACCCACCTTCTGAGACTAGATCTTCAATCTCCTCGGTGAACTCATCACCCTGCTGAAGCTCCCGCGATGATAGTAGTGTCCGGAAATTGAGTGCGTCGGAAGCGGAGTCTCGAGCAATCGCTCATAGCGGACACGATGTTCGGGAATCGCCAAATCGCATGCCCTCGGGCTCGGAGGATGACTCACGTGGCCACTTATCGAGCTTGCTTCTTTGACCCTAAGTGCTATGATCTACAAAATTTAAACAAAAATTGATCAAACAAGTTGATAAGATAATCTTCGCGAAATCCACGAGTGCGTGTGCAATTTCCGCATGCCCGTGTGGATCCACGGGCGTGAGAACCCGCCGTCCACGCAACAACAATCCAAAAAAATACAACTTAATACTACTTCTAATTTCATCCTAAACAAAAATCATTATTCCAATTGAAGAAACGAAGCATTATTAACCAGATTAATCGATAGAAATCGTGAATTGTTGAATAAGATGATTAAAAGGAAATTACCGACGAGGAGAAATAAGAAAATGAAGAGCCGGCGGAAAAAAACTTCGCTAAAATCTCACCAAACTGGGCGCTATGGACTCGGAGAATCTTGTGAGAGTGTTTTCATGTGAACATGAATCGCGAAGTGGGAGAGAAACCATCCTCTTTTAAATAGAACTCACGACTTCGGCGTTCTATGTATCCACACAGGCGTGTGGAAATTCCAGCCTGCACCGTCGTCTCACATCAAAAAAACTCCACTGGGGCGTACTCGGGTAAAACTCTCAATAACTTAGAATGTTCTCACATGGGCGTGTGGAAAATAACCACGCCCGTGCGCAAGACCCACAGGGGAAGACGCACGCCCATGTGGTTTCCCTGGACATCCGAGGAAAAATATCAATTTTCACACACGCCCTTGCGGAAATTCCCCACGGGCACGGGCATTCACATGCCCCAACTCACGGGGCGCCCGCACGCCCCGTGTTTTCTCGAGATAGAGGGAGCAACTCTGTAGAGTTTCTGCAGGGCGTGCGAAGTACCCACGCCCGTGCATGGTTCACAAGGTTGCCCACGAGGGCAAGTCCACGCCCACGTGTGCTCTCGGAAAATCTGCCCAACTCTGCAGAATTCACGCCCGTGCGGAAATTACCCGCAGGCGTGCGCCCGGTCGCATGGTCATCCACGAGGGGCAGCCGCATGCCCCTGTGCCTTCTATGGATGAGCTCGCAGTACACATCCATGGGCGTGTGGAATTTCCACACGCCCGTGTGTTTTCTCTGGATGACTTAGAAAAACCTGCAGGCTCTGCAGAACTAGTATGAACATGTTTACACACTCAGAGCCTGCCCTATTGTGCAAAATATTCCAGATAAAAACACAAAATAGAACTCAAACGACCAAACTTCACCAATTCTCAACGAAACACACAATGAATTCTTCTAAAAACCTACAATAATATCGCAGACACAAAAAAACTCAAAAAAATTGAATCACCAACACTCAACAGTTTATTCATGCAAACAACTAAACTAGAATGTACGAAACAGCAGTAAACACTTGGGTTTGCCTCCCAAGAAGCACTTGTTTAACGTCACTAAGCTTAGACGTATCTTTCTTACCTCATGGGGGTTCATGAATGAAGGTTGCCCTCTACCCATAACTTGAAAGCATGATGAGCAAAGTCTCTTGAGGGTAGAGGGTGTACTATCGAGCTTCGAGACCACCCTAAGAATGGTTCGTCCAACTTTCTTGGCTCATGTACATCTCCAACAGTCTTGGGGCGTTTACGGTGACATCTTCGAGCCCTCTTCATTTTCCGGAGCACCTTCTTCAAGATTCCCGGGGTAGATGTTTCCTCTCAATCGAGACCAAGCATCAGTACTTTCTTCATTGCTCTCCTCTTGGTCGAACAAACTTTCATATGGATCCGGTTTGAACATTTCCGTAAATATTCATCAACAATCTCATCGAGTAGTGTCTAGAAAATACAAAGTGTCATCAAAATCAAAGAGAATGCCGCATGGCTGTCAGAAAGGCTAAGTGAGCTTATCGTCTCGGACTCTCAATGTGAGCTCTCCGCCGTCCATGTCAATCAATGCTTTGGAAGTCCACAAGAATGGTCTCCCAAGTATCAAGGGTACATCTGCATCCTCATCGACATCTAGCACTACAAAGTTAACCGGAAAAATGTACTTGTCCACCTTGACAAGCACGTCTTCAATGATGCCTCTCAGATGTCACACCATTCAGTCCGCCAATTATAAAGTCATCCGAGTAGGCCTAGGCTCTCCCAAGCCTAGCTTTTTGGAAGAAAGTATATGGCATGACGTTGATGCTTACTCCTGAATCCGCCAATGCCATTTCCACACCTAAGTTGCCGATGTTACATGGAATAATGAAGCTTCCGGGTCTTTCTTCTTGTTTGGCATGTTCTTTTTGCAACACTCTTGAGCATGAAGCATCAAGCACCACTGAAGCACTCTCCTTCAATTTCCTCTTGTTGGTTAATAGGTCTTTCAGGAACTTCGCATACTTAGGCATTTGAGCCAATGCCTCAACAAAAGGGATGTTGATGAGGAGTTGCTTGAACAAACTCAGCAACTTCTTATATTGTTCATCCCCTTGGTCATTCTTCAATCTAGACGGATAAGGGATTCTTTGCTTGAAAGGTGGGGGTGCCACCTCTTTCTCTTTGTTTGCTCCCTCCTCAACCTCTACAACCTCGGGTGCATGTTCTTTCGGGTTGGTTTCCGTGTTGCTTGGTAAACTCCCATGTGGCCTTTCGGAAAGAGATTTCGCAATTTGCCCCACTTGATTTTTCAAGGTTGTGCAAGAAAGGCGGTGTGATTGCGAAGTGTAGCCTCGATCGATTCAAACCTTGTATTTGCCCGATTGAACAAATCTAGCCAAGTGCTTCTCCAAATCCGTCATTTGGGTTTCCAAGCCTTAAATTCTGTTTTTCCACTTGAGGGGCTTGTTGTTGTTGTTGGAACCCCGATGGCCCCATGGTCTTCGTGGTCCTTGATTCTTTGCATGAAAAGTTGGGATGATTCTTCCAACCTGAATTGTAGGTGTTCTTTGTATGGATTCCCTATAGGTCTCATTCCATTACCTACAAAGTCAACATTCTCAATCGAAGAAACATCACCGTGACGATTGGGCAATCGGAAAGAGCATGTCCTCCACCACAACCCAGAGTATAATTTGTCACGGCCGCAACTCTATTCGAGCTATAAGATATAGCTTCTTACTTAAAAATCTCCACTTGGGCCGCCAATGAAGTTACCGCATCAATTTCATGGAGACTGGCCACCATTTTCTTTTCCCTAGCATTCTACTGGTAGCTATTTAACCCCATTTCCTCAATCAATTGACGAGCCTCATTGGGGGTCTTGCTACTTAAGGTACCTCCTCGCACGCATCCAAGAGTTGCCTTGTACTCGAGGTTCAAACTATTGTAGAAGGTTTGAACAATCATTCACTCCGGGAATCCATGTTGCGGACACTTGCACGGGGAGTTCCTTGAACCTTTCCCATTTCTTAAATACTGGGACTCCAATTCCAACTGCATAAAGGATGAGATCTCATTCCTAAGCTTTTGACGATTTTCCGGGAGGGAAATAATGGGCTAGAAAAGCTTCTACCATTTCCTCCCATGTAGTGATCGATGCCCTAGGTAATGAGTGTAGCCCATCGCTTTGCTTTCCCCTTTAAGGAAAATGGGAAGGCTCTCAATTTGATGGCATCATCCGTCACACCATTTATCTTCGACATGTCACACACCCTCGAGGAAGCTCTCTATGTGTCTGCTTTGGATCCTCATCGGCCAAAACCGTTGAATTGTGCTGGGACTCATGTAGCATATGGATGAATGCCCGGCTTTAGCTCGAAAGTCTGAGTGTGATTGGGGGACGCACAATACTCGATTGTGTCCCCAACATCGAAGGTCCGGCATAATCGGATAGTATCTGTTGTTGCTCATTTTTGTTACTGCCATGTTGTCGGATCCTTCTACTTCTAAATCAGTCTGGATTAGGCTATTCTTGCACGAGTTCTTTCCCTTTCCTTGAAGTGTACATTCAAGCTCGAGGGTCTCCTTCAATCAATATTGATGGATTCCCTCGGGTCATAACCCGAGGCTGCACCAAAAGTAAAGAAAAAAAGAAAATCGAACGATGATAGAATAAGAAGATATGAAATAGAATGTGTAGTGAAATATCTAAGAAAACAAAGTGCAAAGTATCTCTAAGCGCCTAGCTCCCCGAAAGCAGTGCGAAAAAAACTTGACAAGGTCCCCTTGCGTATATCACGCAAGTGCAGGGTTTGTCGAGTAATAATCCCGGGTGAGCTGGGTCGAATCCACGAGGGGAGTAGGGAGTGAAAATACTTAATTTGGTTCTTAGCTATATGGAAGATCAATAGTGATTAGTGTGAAATTGATTCAATTCTCAACAATAAAAGCAACAAGTGAGAGAGCAAGAATAAAGAAGAGGGCAAGGCAATTGATAAAGATGGGGTACTCGGATGATGCTTCACCTAGGGATAATCGTTTCAAGTGCAAGAAATCTCTATTATACTTCCTAATCAATGCCATGGTGAGTCGTGGAAATCCTTACATACATAGTCCCAAATCTAAGGTCAACTATGCCTAACTCTATACATATATCCCGGAGGAGAAATCGAACAATCTCAACGCCTGCACTTTCGTCATAGAGTTGCAATGAGCTCTAGGGATTCCAAGTACTAAATCTCTTCCTAAAAGTAGACCCTAACCCCTTTGGTCTAGGCGGAAGGTCCCTAGCCACAATTAAGCCCTACATACTAAGATCCTCTCAACGCTTCACTGCATTGCACGCGCAACTAGGCCCCAGGGGAGGTTCATCCCTTAGACCACTCACTCTATTATGGCCACAAAGAACTCAAGGAACGGAGGTAGAATCTATCATGCCGGAGGGAAAGGGACGCTCCTTTACCTCTAGACTCACCCTCTCAACCCTCTCCAACCTAGCTTTGTCTAACGCTCATGGTGTGTCACTCACTCACAAGGTTACCAACAAGAACTCTCAACCCTAGTGTCACTCTAGGCGAAATGTTCATACAATTAAACATTCAAGGTTGGAACTCACAATAAAAAAATCAATTTATTGAAAGCATAATAAAAGAAGTTCAATGAAAGCGAATACATCCTAGGGTTCACAATCATCCAAGCATCCACTAGGGGTTTATCTCTCCATGGAGCTTAGCACAATCAAAGAAATCGAATATAAAAAGCAATAAATCCATAAAAGAAACCCCCTCGATGGTCATGTCAATGGTCTTGTGGAGAGTCCTCTACTCGTCGTCAAGGATTCCTTTATCCCGTATAGGATACGCCTCGATTGAAGCTCCCCTACCAACCTTCTCCCTAATGGAATCACGATGTCGGAGCCATAGAACTTCTCCAAAACCTTGGCCAATATCCCTCAAAAACCCTAGCTGAAGCCCCTCTCTAAGTTGGGGAAAAAGATGGAGAAAAGAATCTTGAAATCGGTGCTTTGAAATCGGCTTTTAAATAGGAGCTGGAGCAGGCGACTACACGGGCTTGTATCATGTCACACGCCCACGTGGAATTTCCACAGCGTGTGGATAATTTCCACACGCTTGTGTGGATTCTCTGTTTCTCGATTTCTCGGCCTGTGTGAATAGTGTTGTGCGGAAATACTCCCGAATTCCATACTTTCATCGAGGTAGCATAAGCGGGCACACGTTCGCGTCGTGGATCACTGCTTCTTCAATGGTGTACACGTTGGTGGAGCTCTTGTTCTATGTGCATAAGTCGGAATGCTCGAATGTGCTGCCTTTGTGCCCCTCAAATGGATGTGCCCACTTTCGAATGCGAGGAGGTTGGCACACACTCTAGCATCTCACACTGACCCTATGTCTTCGCGTTTGAACCTTAGTAAAATTTCCTCCAAAATTGGTGCCTTATGATCCACATTCGCCTATATCCTTCATACTCGGCCTCGGAACCCCTACCCGCATAAAAGTAACATAAAAAAACACATATTAGTGTAAAAAAACCTGAGAAAAGTAATGCTCAACATAAGGAAAGAATGCTTCGCATTCATATCACCTAGCTTACTTATCACGTCAAGTAATACCACAATGCGTGACCGCAGGGTCATGTCCCTATGTCCCCAGGCTGCTATTACTCCCCTAGATGACAATCATCTAGTCTGCAAATATAGGACTAAAACAAGATAAGGAAAAGATAACAAAAAGAAAACTATAAACACATGGACTAAGGGTCACCACATAAAAGCATACTAAGGAAGCAAGTAACAATGGAAGTCACGGTCGCAGGTGCGAGGATCCTCGAGGACTACTAAATGCTAGATGGATGCTAGAATTACAAAGGCAGTGGTGGTTGGACCAGAGACATCCAAAAGATAGACCACCCGATGGTCACGGTGGTAATCCCTAATCAATAAGAGTATTGGCTCGGAATCTCTTCCGACCAAATCTTCCTACGATTGCATTACAATAAGGGAGATCTCAAATTAGGGCTGAAACTCAACCTCAGGTACAGCCCTAATGGTTGGAGGGTATGAAATACCCAATGGTCATGGTGTATTCATACATGTATCCCTTCCAAGCAAGGTGTGTCTAGTACTAGAGGCGATGGTCACGCACCAAATACAACCTGAAGTTGAATCACAAAAGTTCTCATGCAAAACAACACATCAAAAGTGCACCAAGCAAGGATCACAAACCACACAAATGCCATAAATGTAAATCAAAGCATCTATACAAGCCCAAAGTTCATCCCAAAGGTTCACGGATGCCGGTGACCTTGGGAGTCCTAATACGTCATCAACAAAGGAGCAAAGTGTAGAAGATAAGAGATACAAAGAAAAGTTCATAACAAACTTCCCTAAGATGAAGACTAGAGGTGGTGATGAGACACTGTCGGATCCGCACCGGTGAGCTCCTAGATCGTTTTTCCTTGAGTGTAACCTTCTTCTCGTCGATTTGCCCCTCGGATCTGCCTTCTCCGTAGCCTTGAAGCTCTAGAGGATGATGGTGGAAGTGGTGTGCCAAAAGTCCCTTAATCGATGCACTAACAAGCCTTATATGCGCATCGATCGGCATAGCGTAACGTGGGTCGATGTATACCGATAGTATCGCTGAGCCCCTCGGCGAATTTCGTTTTACTGCTGGAGGAAGTCTGCATGATGAGCTACAGCGACTCGGTACTTTACATGGGTTGGCTCACAGTGAAAATCATAGCTAGGAAGAAGTGCTCATGAACATGTATATAGGGTGCACTAGAGATGATACAGAACTACATTCAAGCACAAATAAAGTACAACTCACAACTATCATTCTACCAAGCTAGGAAGTCCTTAACAATAAAATCATAGCTATCATAGGTAATCAAGCATGCAAATGCAAACATTTTTCAAAGTTCACGAACTCCACCTCCCTCCCACTTAAAAGATGCACATTGCCCTCAATGTGCCTAATCATTCAGAATGCAACAAAGATGAGACAATAAAAACATAGTAAGAGGGTTTTCGTAGAACTTCCCCGAGTCTCAATGCATGAGTCTTGAAGTCCATGAGATCGAGGGTGACCACCAAAGATCATGGTAGATGATGGAGGAAGAAAGTGTGCTTGATGTCCCTAATTCCACCCCTGCAAGGTAGAAAAAGAACATCACCTCAAGGCATCTAATCACACACCCATCAAAACAAACACGATAAACAACTAACAACACAAAAAACAAACAAAACATACAGGTAAAAGAAAACAAAACAAAAAAGAATGTCCATGTGATGCAAGTGGAGATCATCTAACCAAGTTACAAGCAAAGTGGGCATCAAAAGAATGAAGAAAAGCAAGAAAATGCCAGTGCTACAGTAATTTCCGAAAATTTTTTCAAGAACTTTGCTTGTAAAAGTGGCTAAAAATTTTACAAATCAATAAAAACACTTTTATAATCATTAAGCATTCACAAAACCAACAAAAATCCAAGAGAGTTCACCCACAAGAACAAGAAGAACACAAGGGTTGAGTGAGAGGTCAAACCCTTGCCCTAGAGTAAGATGGGTGGATTAAATGGTTGGATCCGGCCAAACACTTGCTCAAACTCTAAATTTTATGTTACTAAAATGGAAAAGAGGAGGAGAAGAACAAACTATAGCAAAAAAAATGAAGGAAAACGGTGGAGAAATGAGGGAGAAACGATTAGAAGAATGGGGAAGAAGAATGAATAGTAGCAGTCTCAAAACCCACACATATAATGCCCTCACTCGGGTAGTCTTGAGGGGCATCCCTTGCGGCCGCAAGGATGGTCCTCGGGATTTTTCCTAACACACAACAACTTTTCTCCACACTTTGCACATTTCGCACACTTCGCTTATGGATCAAACCTTGAAAATCAAAAGCCGGAAACATCGAATAAACACTTAAAACATCAACAAGAATGCAACAAGAACAAGAATTAATCAAAAGATCACATGGCAAACAAAAATAATACAAAGGCTAATGAACTAAGAAAAATGATGAAAAACACAACTAAAAGCCAAAACCGCACTAAAAAAACACAAGTTAAGCAAAACAACACAAATGAGAAAAAGACTACAAGAAGCCCTGATGAGCTACGATGTGCAGATACCTACTACGATGACGTTGTTACGATCTGCATTACTGATCCCGGACAATTTCCACATGGTCGTGGATAATTTCCACACGCCCTGGATACTGCTTTTCCGATTTCTAGGCCTGTGAACAATGCTCTACGATATGCTACCGTGTTGCTACGGGGTCTTCTAGTCTTTGACCAATAACTTCCCAATTCCATATTTTCATCGGGTAATGCAAACGGGCACACGCTTTACGTAGTGAATCACTTGCTTCTTCAATGATATAAAATGTTGGTGGAGCTCTTGTTCTTATGTGCATAAATCGGAATGCTCTAGTGTGATCGCCTTTGTGCCCCTCCAAATGGATGTGCTCACTCGAATGCGAGGAGGTTGGCACACACTCTAGCATCTCACACTTGACCTATGTCTTCGCGTTTGACCCTTAGCAAGATTTCCTCCAAAAATAGGTGCATTATGATCCACATTGGTCTATTTCCTTCATACTCGGCCTCACAACCCTACCTGCATAAAAAGTAACATAAAAACACACATATTAGTGTAAAAACCTGAGAAAAGTAATGCTCAACATAAGGAATGAACACTTCGCATTCATATCGCACAAGCACTTATCAGCCACCCGAAGAAGGATGAAAACAGAGAATCCACAAGGGCATGTGTTAATTCCACACACCCGTGTGAAAATCCACACGTGCACACACATGGGCGTGTGGATTCCTGATTTCAGCCCTATTTATGGCTGATTTTAGCCCCGATTTCAGGATTCTTTTCTCCATGTTTTCCCTAAGTTGAGAGTGGATGGCGGCTAGAGTTTTGAGAAGTATTGGCTTGGGATTGGGAGAGGTTCTACGGCTCCGACATCGCGCTCTGTTTGGAAGAAGGTTAGTGAGAGAACTTTCGGCGATACTGATTCGGCGAGGTGTATCCTAGGCCAGATAAAGGACCCCTGGACTATTAGAGGACTCTCGACAAGATCATCACCATGACTATCATGGGGGTTTTCTATGGATTTTTTGCTTTTACATTTGTTTTCATTGATTGTAATTAGCTCTATGGAGAGCTAAATCCCTTTAGTGGGTACTTGGGTATTTGTGAACCCTAGGATGTACTCGTTTCATTGAACCTCTTTATTATGCTTTCAATTAATTGACGTTTTATTTGAGTTCCAATCTTGAATGCTTGATTGCATGAATACTCCCTTAAAGTGACACAAGGTTTGAGAGTTCTTGTTGGTAACCCTTGTGAGTCAGTGACACACCACGAGAGTTAGACAAAGATAGATTGGAGAGGGTTGAGTGGGTGAGTCTAGAGGTAGCGGAGCGTCCCCTTTCCCCTATGGTGTGATTTATTCTATCTCCATTTCCTCATGTTCTTCGCAGTCATAGTAGAGTGAATGGGCTAAATGATGACCTTCTGCTGGAGCTTAGTTGCGGGTGCAACGGAGTGAAGCGTTGAAGTGAGTTTTAGCACCTGGGGCTTAATTGTGGATAGGGACCTTCTACCTTAACCAAAAGGGTGAGGTCTACATCTAGGAAGAGGATTAATCACTTGAAATCCCTAGAACTCATTGCAATTCTATACGAGTGCAAGGTTTAGAGGTTATTCAATTTCTCCACCGGGACATCTAGAGAGTTAGGCATGGTTGACCTTGGATTTGGGACCATGTATATAAGGATCTCCATGATTCATTATTCCATTAGTTAGGAAGTATAATAGAGGGTTCTTGCACTTAAAATGATTGTCCTAG